>NW_016157677.1:22340-106282 GCF_001687245.7 Rhagoletis zephyria | reverse complement strand
AAGCCCAGAGAGTGATTCGTTTGGCCTTTCGTCACAACAAGCGAGTGTATGTAGTTAAGAATCTCCTCTTTACGGGCGCGTGTCGCGTAAAATACACTATTTGATGCCTCATTAGGGTAGGAATCGAATTGCACTATGTGTGCTTCATCGGAAACTGTTGTCACGGAAATAAGATCGGTTGGCGACAGCAGTTGCAGAATACTGGTAACTGAAAGTGACATAAATGTTTAGAAATTGCTTTCAAACGATAACCTTAACAAATATGTATTCGTTTACCTAAGGCCTTCGTAAGCTCTAATAACTCCATATTCATTGCAGATCCCACATCCAGTAGTAGAAAAACATACTTATTCTTTATAGATGAAACATATAATTGTTGGAAGTAAGTCTCTGCATAATAGTGTGTTCGCATATCTTCAGCATTATCACTACGCGATAGAAAATAGATATGTTTAAAGTGGTTTCCTAGGAATTTTAGTTTCGAGTTAGTTGCAGATGTGGTTGAGGCCGTACTGCGTACGTTTGCAGACATTTTAGGAGCTTCAATTAAGAAATCGCTTTTCATTAGTGCACTCTTAAGTGCTTGTAATTTCTCGAGTATGTACGCATTGGCGCGCGCCTCAAAGGAACCTTCATCCATGAAATAATTGTTCCTATCAAACTGTTGATAGTACTTTGATTTATGAGCCGGTGTTACTGTTGAATCAGTCTTAAGATAGTTTAATATTTGTATTTGCTGTCTGTTGTAATTCAATTCGGTTGCGATAATTCTTTTAGTTTCGCTGGCAGTTGGTTGAAATGTCTGTATGCAAGTGTGCAAATACATATGCAGATTGCGTACTCCATGCCCAGTAGCAATTAAACCATCTAAATCATCGATTGCTAAATCGAATTCGTCTTCCTCGCTCTCATCTTCACTCCGGTCATCTTCATCTTCGTCATCTGCATCAGCATCTTCTTCCTCCGATTCGGCTTCGTCGTTTATGTCCCCATATTCAGCTGCTTGGAGATGCTGTTGCAGCAGCACTTTTGTAATGTTGAAGCGAAAAAAATCTCGCAATTCCAGCACCACGTGCGTTGACTTTTGCAGCTTCTTCGCAAGTCGTTTGCTGAATATCTGAAGGTCATGTTGCAGTGTTGCCGACGCAGACTTGTAGAATGATTCACTATTATTTTTTAAAGCGCCTATGCTAGCCGCTACGCCATTGCTGCTAAAATGCACGGAATCAAATAGCTCCTGAAAAATTTTAAAACTGATTAGTTTACCACTTTGGCAATAGTAATAGTTTGGGTTCACCTGTATTGTGGCAACGCGCATTTCTACATTGCGTATAATCCGCAATCGCGCGTCAATATTACGCACCACTTCCAGCACATTTTGTTGATTATTGTAATTTGCAAAAAAACACGCTGGCTGTTGTTTGACCAAAAGACGAAGAGACTCCGATAGATCCAATATTGCTAGGCTCCGTTGCATTGCGTCTCAAAGGCACTTTTTGTGGTGCAGCGGAAACTCCGGCTACCGAGGCTGGCACCAGCAATGGAAGCGCATTTACATTGGCAGTGATAAAGTCCTTGGCTACCAGCGGCAATTGAGTGGTTGCATTTAGATTTACATTAAGACTAATATTACTTAAAGATACAGGAACATTGCTCTTAGTGCGGCTGTTATTTGCTGTTGCAGGAACTGTGACTGCTGCATTCTCGTCAAAGTTACCGAGCACCAGTGCGTCACAGCTAAGTAGCAAAACCAGAATTAGTACTCGATTCATACTGCTAAGCATTACTGGCTTCTTTATCGTGGTGGCTTTTCCCTATTTGATATTTGATAACCTCAGCCGTCAAGTTTGTTCATGGCCTGTTATTGGTACGTTCTGAAAGTTACTTGAATGCTCATTTGCGGATATGGTGATTTTCTGGAATACGAAAACAGTTTTATTTTTAAATAATGTATTTAAATGTAATGGAAGCATGTTTTACATGCTGGTTAAAGATAAGCGTTGGTTGCGGAGGAAAATGCGGATTTATTCTATATATAGGTGTATAGCTGTGGTCATGCAAAAAATACGTTATACAGTTCTTCGCATTCAGCAGCTGCATTGGCACATGAAAATTTACAATTTTAGGGCCTACAGTTCGCTTTAACTTCATAATTTTAAACTCGGCACCACCATCAACCTACACTTACAAATATTTATGAGTCGCGAAATCAAATGTAAACATTTATATTAAACCATTTACCCAAACACTCACGTAAAAAATACCAACAATAAAAATGCGCGCGGCAAACTTCAATCACTGGCATGTTTTTACCTTTTGTGTTTTTGTTCTGCTTTTTCTTTTTTTACCTTTTGTGTGGTTTTTGTTCTGCTTTTTTTTTGTTTATTTATCAATTGCTTTTATTATTGCCGCAAATAAACATTTACACAAACTCACATACAAACAATGGTGTACTAAACGACTGCAAATTTTTCAGTAGAACGTGCCACAACTTCCAGGCTTTCTGTCCCCTTAAAAATTAAAATTTTGACTTTGCATTCACCTTTATTTTGTTTAACTGTGTTAACACTACATTTTTACAATAGTTTTAATTAAATAAACACTTTTATTTATACTTAAATTACAGAAATTGGTGCTCGTGAAAATTCGTGCAGCACGCAGTCAAGCGATGAAAAACAGTGTTGCATTTGCGAATGTCAGGTGTGGTAGAACGTACAAGGGAAGCAAATAAGAATGCAAGAAAAGTAGTGGATTTCTGTAGATGACAAAAGAATAAATTTCAAATCAATTTAAACTTTCATTGTATTTTAGGCTAATTAAATTTCGCAAAACTCGTCTTTTCCAAAACTTTAATCCAACACTAAGCGTATCTTAAAAATTTGCACTAAACTTTGGGTTTGGCAGCCCTGACAATAGACGCGCTTGTGCTTTTCTGTTTTTCCTTTGTCTACAGTATCCTTTTCCGCCCAAACTTGACAGTTGAAATCAGTGAAAATTCCAGTTTTTATCGGTGCTAAAGTTAAATTTTCAATTAATAAATTTCACGAAATATTAGATATGAGAAATGATTAAAGTGTTAAATTTAATTCAGTGTGTGTGTAAAACGAGATATATTTAACATCCTCGTTTTCTTTGTCCAAATGCAAAAGTGAATGTGTGTGTCCAGATGCAGCAGCACCTTGGAAAAGTAAAATAGTGCTCTGATAATAATGCAATACAAATATATGCATTTCGCATTTTAAGTGCGTAATAAGTTCATATGCAAATAAGCCTAAAGTGTGTGAAATGTTCTTTAATGTTAATGTTTAAGTGTAACTACGATGCTGCCAAAAAACAAATCCAACCGAGACAAAAAGGTATGTGTGCTCACATAATACATTTATTAACCTCAAAGATACAAACTTAAATTATAATTATAATTATTACATACATATTTATGCTCTTTGTTTCACAATCTACTTCTTAACAATCCTGACCAGCTGTCCCTGCCCATTATATTTAAAAACGGGGTCATTAATTTCACCGACTGGCGTGTACCGCAGCTGTGCAGTGAAACCACTATTGTTTCGCGCTTCTTCCTCACTCTGTGTGGTTGAAAAACGCACCAGTTGCAGGCGGTTGTCAGGTCCTAAGACATAATATTGTCCGCGAGTTGCACGTGATGAGGGGTAACCGTCACTTGGTCGCTTTGCATCGGCATCATCAACCTCTTGAACATCTGCTTCTAATGTGCCATCACTTCCATTGATTACTTCTCCTTCCTGTTGACGATTGTAAGACTCCCTAGCTACATTTAGCGCTTCAATAGCTATGCGAACGCCCTCATCTACTTCGCCGTCTGGCACTTGGGGCTCTAAGTTACGCGAATCTGGATAATTAACGGCAAAATTTTGCTCCTGCCCGCTACTCGGTGGTCCATAATTTTGCGCCGGCTTAGAAACCGCAGATCGCTGCTCGCCTTCGAATGCAAAAAATGGTTGTTGCGTTGGTAGGCGTTCTCCGCGTTGTTGCCGGCTCTGTGTTTCTGATATTTGAAAAATTTGCGTTTTTTGTGGCTGCTGCGACCGAGGGAATGCCGATTTTAGCACAAATTGTGGTCCTGGCTCTTGGTAAGGGGGACGTTGGACTTTCAAAAAATCAGTGTTTTGCTTGCGCGGTGGAAAATACGGGTTGGCTGGTTGTCTATTGGCTGAATTGAGGATACTATTTTGAATCTGACCGGCATAGTCTACACGCTCTTTATTTATTTCCAAAACGTAAGTGGGTTGTTGCTGCTTTTCTACGCCACGTGAAGGTGGCAAGTAGTCGGCGGGCAAGTTAAAAGGCCGCTGCGGACGCCAACCTGCTGCGGCGTACGGTGCTTCGCCCATTGCAAAGCCAACGTAAAGTAAAGCTACTAAAAAGATCTGTGGAAAATACAAAAAATTAGTATGAGGCAGTGTTGGCACTAATCGATTGATTTTTTAATCAATTAGTTAATTTGATTAGATTCAATCGAATTACAGTTAATCATGATTTAATTTAATCTGATTAAATAGTTAATCGTAACCGTGATTAAAAAAATTTATTTTTAACCATTAACCCTTAATTTGATTAAGTAGGTTTGGTGATTAATTAATTTATGCTGGAATTGTCTTTTGCACACAAGGTCCGGTATGGCTAAGTCGTATTCCCTCATCAATCTAAGCAATTTGGTATGCATTTTGATTGTGATCTATTACCAGCAGACGTTATGAAAACTAGGTTTTATAGCTCTCTGCACATGTGCCATGGGTTGTCAAACTTCCCAGTTTATGTTATACAAATTATAATTATTATTTGTTTATATAAGTATTATGTGTTTTTCATAAGCGTCAAACAGAAAAGAATAACCCTATATGGTGTTTGATTTAAAATGCAGACAAACTAGACCACTTAATCAGATTTTTTTTTAATCGGATTACCGATTGATGATTAAAATTAATTAATCGTAATCACAACCGACGATTAACGATTAAAAAAATTTAATCATTAATCACACAGATGATTACGATTAATTCATTTTAATCGTTAATCGCGATTAACATTTGAATCGTTAATTTTTAATCGTTAATCAGATTAACATTTTGCCAACACTGAGGATTCTTCATTACATTCGAGACTAGATTTTTAAACTGGCTTTCCGCTAGTGATTTAATACGAAAATACAACGAAAATATTTGAAAACCGGCAGATGATTAAAATTTTTATTTTTTTGTTTTTTTTTTTAATTATTTATTTTTCAATATCCAAGCATATTTTCAGGGGGAGATTCTGTAACCAGTTAACGACAATTTTCGGGCTGTTTTCACAGCAACGAATTGACCTTCGTTCAGCAGTTACCTCTCGATTTTCAGTACAAAAATGTCAAGTTTACCGCCGAATGGGACTTAACTTGTCACTGGGAATTGATCCTAAGTATCGCTTTACTTGCGGAAAACCATTTTCACTAACATAACATTTTTTAAAAATTTTTTGATAATAAGAACTTCATCACTAACCTTTAAGCACCACATTTTTTTTGATAGTTCTCGAACCGCAGCTTGACAAACAATACCGACAACTGATTTCATTCACCAAAAGAAACAACAGTTTTATACCAAAAGAAATCCGTATGAACTTCACATACATACATACATATGTACGTATGTAAAAAAAATATTCAATGTAAAATTATAAAAGTAATAAAGTTAGCAAAAATTATTCGACTGCATTGATTAAAATTGTAGTCACGTCCTAAGCGAGTGCACTAAACTGTGCTAAGGTGCTATGCATAGTGTTCTCTGCTATGTTACCGATGTAAACATATAATAATAAAAGGGTGGGATTCACGCATGCGCAAATTAAAATATTTTACACGCATGCAAACGCAACAAAACAAAAAAAAAACATTAGGACGTGAAGCGAAAATTATTACAAGTTGTACCAAAAAACACAAAAAAGAGGCAACGAAGAGCACACAAATCACAAGCCGAATTCGGCAACATCCTCAAAGGCGAACGGTGATGAATATTAATTTTATGTTTACAGCGAATATTCGCAAATTTGCACATGGAACTTTACTATTTTTGACACCTGCGGGGTTGTCGCATTCAACTTCTGAAATTTTTAATATCTTTTTTATTTTTTATATTTTTTTAAATAATTTTTTGTTTGTTGAAATGCAAGTTTAGAAATGCATCATCGTTGTTGTTGACACATTGTTGCTGACAATGGACAGAGTGATTTATTAAAGCCAGTTGGTAATTAGTCAGCAAACCGCCGACCTACGCAATAGCATTTTTTTCGGCTGGGTGAGTAATTTGGGTAGTACCGCAGAAACGTACTCGGGATTTAATCCATTCTTATAGACAGCACAACGTAATGGTACAGAGTTTTATTTCCACCAGTGATGACCGCAGCCCTGGTTATAACTAACCTGTAAGTCTTCATCATCTCATACGCTGAGTATTGCTCGACAATGGCGTCCGGAAATGGAACTGATGACTTGTGTTCAAAGTTTACCTTTCCAAAATTTCTCAATTCTTCACTGCAAAGAACCTAAGCCTCTCCCCTACGAAAACCTCAGCAATTCTATTTACCAGATGTACGAAGGAGCTCAAGCTACACGCCATGATGAAAAAATTCTGACTGTGAACAAACCAAAAATACTCGCAAGTAACTTCTACAGCCTATTATCTTTCTCTTTGCATACAGTCGAAATTGTCAATAAAGTACCGAGCCGCAACAAAGTCCTCAAATCGCTAGCCGGCAGCACTTGGAGCAAAGTCCAAGCAGCTTTGTTGGTAACATATGTACAAGACAATTGGCCGGTCGGTTGTAACTATGCACAGATGTGAGCACCCGAGCGAGGGCTCTGCAAGACACATTACAATGCATCTCTACGAAATGAAGGACGAGGTCCAGATGGTCATAGACCAACCACTGTACGCGACTCTGTACATATAGGTCATAAACGTCATTCACAGGAAGTCTGTCTGAAACTGCACCAACTCCTGTTCTGTGACGCCCATTTTAGAAAAACTACCACCTACCGTTGACGAGATAGAGCTTCAATTGCCACGGCACACCCGCACCACAATCGCTCAACTTCGTTCTGACTACTGCAATATACTTAACTCATACCTGATCAGAATAAATTCTGATGTACTTAATGTATGTGCGGCAGCAGGAGGAGAGTCTCCGCATTACTAGTAAATATCTCTTCATATGCCCGCGAAACGCAATTGGACTAACGCCACACTCCCTCTGGTCCTACACTGTTTGAGTAGCACGCTGTCTGGGCCTTCCGCTACAACATCAACTACTGACCTGTAAGTAATTCTTCATCCCCAAGCAACTTTTCAAAAAATCTGAAACTCGGTCCTGAATTCTTTAAATTGAATAATCTTTAGGTTATCTCAAATCTTTTCTTTTACTAAAGTAGTTGATGCTTCGTATGTTCAAATTGACCTTCAGACATCATGTAAAGGCTTACTTAGTTTATGAAAAATTGTAATTTTTGTAATTTTTTAGTCTGCTTAGAAGTTAATAAATAATTTCGTTATCTACAACTGTGCAACATCTGCAAATTCGCTGCCCTGCTGTGCAATGAATAAGCAATTTTGGTATGTAGAATCCAAATAATAAATCTGCAAGGTCATTCATTCAAGCCTACAAGTTCAATAAGGCCTGCGTAATGTGGGCAGATAATTAAAATTTTTCAACGATGACCAACCATGCTTTAACATTTCTCATAGTGCATATATGTACATTAAGTCATACAAACACATTTATACACGTGCATATGCATATTAATGTGCTAATATAAGTATTAAGCCAAGTAAAAATGTGAGAAAACAAGTGTATGTGCATGTAGCTAGTTTTTTTTTTTTATTTGTGTGATCAGTCTTTGACCTCTTCCGGTCTTTTTTTCTTTAAATTCCATTTCAACTTCAACTTGACCATCAATGCCAGCTATTTCAATTCTTAGGCACGTGTTTTTGCACACATTTTTATTTTGTGGTTGTTTTTTGGCCACTTGATTGGAAAAGTGGCTTCATTTTATATGCATCTTTAACAAAAAGATACACACTTAAATACATGCGTATATGTATGTACACTTACATATATTTCTAGTACTTATATTTAAAATTTTGGGTAACTGACCTAACTTCACAAAAATAAATAAATAGAAATCCAAAATAATTTGTTTTATTCATATTCATAATTTTCTTAGTTTTGGCACTCATAAATTTTTTCTTTCTTATCTAACCTCACCTACTGTAACCCAACCGATTAAAATCTTATTCAATATGACCCAACTTAACCAGACATTAACAATGGGTGCTCATACTTGCTTGGTTTACAGGTTATCTGGTTAAAAATTATTATTTGATAGTGTAATTTATTGTTGTTAGCCGAATAAAAAATATAATCACATAACCAGATAACCATATAACTAGACAGGTGTGAACACCCACAATGTAAATAAATTTTTTTTCTGGGATTTTTGGTTACCGCACCACCCTCCGGATAGTTGTTGGCCATTTCTTCACGGGAAACAGAAAGTGATTAAACGCTGCCGCTGTTATGTATGCTCTACTATGATTCCCGATACTTTATGATCTGCCGTAAATATTGGCAGAAAGGTTGGGTTATGTACATAAGAGTGTCTTACAAAAAAAAATCCAGTTTCCCGCCGGAAACTATTTGATTAAAATACATTTTATTATTCGGGTGGAAAACCGCATTTCTTTGGTGAGACACGCTAATGTACATAACTTAAATTAAATTTAAGGCCTTGGCCGAAAATATTAAAATTTACGTAAGCTGAACCGATTTGAAAATACCTACAAAAAAACTCATTATTTTGATATGATTTTTAAACATTTTTATGCAGATCCTTTAAGCTTAGGCTCTTCTATTATCTGAGGTGATTTATTCGACAATAAAAAAATTTAAAACTAAGTTTATTAATAAAAAACTCCAGTTTTGGAGGTATTTCCAAATCAGTCTCGCTTACGTAAATCGTAATAATTTTAACAGACTTCAAAAAATACGAGGAGGTTATCAATTCGTAACCATTTTTTTTGTATGTCACTGCATAAGTACTTCTTTTTTATCGGAAAGGTGGTATATGAACGGTGGTCCCATACTAATTCATTTAGATCCAATCATTGGATTATAAAGAAATCAACGGTACTCCAAAATTTTTACCTGAGGATTGAAGTCGACTGTGTTTTCCGATTAAAAATTACTTGTCCCAAAATATTTTGGTGTAAGTATTAAAATATAATATACTTCATAATTCCTATCTAAAACAGTACCGATTTTTGTTTTATGAATAGTGATATACCCAGATGTACATAAATAGTTGCTACACTTTTAATGTATGACGTTTTTTGCACCTGATCCCACTGACCCCAGTGGAGCTGCATGTAAAAAACTGGACTTTTTTCATTTAATAGTAACTATAATCTGATTTCGCGTTGGTCCATTACGCTTGTCATTACGTGCGATAAAGCTCCATTTATCTTCGCTCACTTTCCTCTTAGCGTTCCTTAAATTTCAGCTTAGAGTCGGTGGGCAATCCCATGTTATGTTCTTTTCCCTTACTGCCAAGTTAGTATTTGGAGCCTGTTTAGAGCTTAGTAATACCATTTCAATCTTCCAAATGGCAAACTTCAGCTTCATGCTTTAGTGCGCCGATTTCTAACTTAACTCTCCTTATCTTATCGTTAAAGATTACTTCAATGAGCTCTAGTCTTTTCGCTTCCGCTACTATTTCAGCTATATTACGCTTGAAAAAACACTGTCGTACATTGCGTTCTATGATGCCTGAACTAGAATTAATCCCAGATGGTCGCCGTTTGACACCATGTATATCTTAAGTGAATTATCCAGGTTATAGAGGAGTACGCTCTCTTCAATTTTTATATTATGAAAAGGTGCCAGCATGTCCGAACCTTGGAGCGCTGCCTTGATTTTCTTTCAGTTCGTCGAGTTGTATGCTGGTTAATCAAGAGGTTTAACTAGACGACTTCAGAAGAGAAACAAGCCGTTGCCTCTTTCCTATCCAAGGATGTACCTTCGTTCTGAGCTACCTTAAGCGCTACGCTAGGTGTTCCGTTCTATTACTGTGCTTTATTGTCAACGATTTTGGCAAGCCTCCTCTGAGCATCTTTGTTTACTGACCTCAATGACAATCAATGGGCCGGAAGCCCCTCTATAAAATACATACTTAGATACAAATATATTCATAATAGCCAATAATTAGTTAAACAAATACATACTTATTATAAAATTCAGTGCCCGCAGGCTCTTTAAGTGCCCATTTAAGCCTATTTATTTACAGTCAATGCTACAGAAAATGTAGTTTATTAAAATTATAACAATTAAGCAAATTATTTTGATTGAAACTGTAGCTCAAATAATGCGTTTTTTTACTTTTGGGATTGATGTGATCTTAACACCTACTGGATCTAAATTATATTTTATATGAAATCATTTATAAACATACATATGTACATACATACTTAACTCTAAACATGTACATGAAGCTGCTATTGGACAACAAGCGCACATGCAACATTCAAATATTTATTTGGCCTGCAGTCAAAGCTGTACTTATTGAACACTTGATAGAAAAAATATAAAGACAGAGATATATTTCATTAATTACAAAGAAAAAAAAATTGTCTTAAAATAATGGAAATTTCAACGGCAAACGTCGCAACCCACACCAATATTGTGACAAATATAAAAAAGTATAAATAATGAGTAATAAAAAGGTAATTGTAGCGCAGCGCCTTTGGCATCATAAAAAAGTGCAAAAACAAATAAACACAAATAAATACAAATGTTGTTGAAGCGCATCCCATTGGTGGGTATTAAAAGACAGACACCTGCGTACGTGTGCATTTTACAAGTGTGTACGTATGCAAGTGTGTGTTCAAGTACTTTTTATGCGGCCGCTGTAGCCGAGTGATTAGAGGTGCGTACTACCGCCCCGTGGGACCAAGATTCGATTCGCGGTCAAAGCAACATCCTAAAACAATTATAGAAAATATTATAATTTTTTTTTTTAACAGCGGTCCCCCCGTCAGCAGGCAATGGCAAGCCACCGAGTGTAGTATTTTTATCTTGACAAAGCTTCTCATAAAATCCATTTTCTGTTCGGAGGCGGCAAAAAATGTGTAACAACATCAAGGCGCATACCACAATTTGATGGAGAAGCTTGGCCAAAGACTTAGCAAAAGTGCAAGCGCCATTTTTTTTTTTGGTTTGGGACTAAGTAGGCTCCAGATTTGTCAATCTGCTCATCAATAGTTTAAGAAATTTTATGCGCTTATAAATGTATAAATAAATATGTATGTATGTATGTAGATATTCGCCACTTCACTTCAGTTTTTCTGGCATTTTGTGAATTGTGTAATGATTGAATTTGCGCTTGCGCTGTATGACGTCTGCTCCTACTTTGGCTTGTAAACTGCAATACCCCTTTTTATTTCGGCACATACATAAGCTGTTACAGTTTAATGCCACTTGACATGATTTTAGAGTGCAAGAGGTTTTCAAATTTGTTTATTGTTTTTTAATAACATTTCTTCATAGCATCCACAACATAACAATTTCGTTTCTTGCTAAATTTAAAAGCATTTAAAATTTTTATTACATGTATGTTATGGCATTTGTTTTTGGTTGCTTGTTAGAGTTTTAATTGAGAATATTCAAATTTGTAATCGGATATTAACAAAGCAATGCTAAGTGTTAAATTGAACTCGTAAACATCAGTTCACATATGTATGTATGTATATGCACACTTTTATGGATGCTATGAAGCTTCACACTAGACACAGTTATTATCACAACTCAGCAGACTTCCCATTTTTTTATATCAGAATCCGAAACTAATATTATTTACTGCCGCTGTGAATGAGTTAATCATAGCTAGACTCTTGTTTTTGTTTCTCTATTTTGTGATTAAAGCTCTTAGAACATATATTTCTATTGCAAGGGAAACTATGTATATGTATTGCTTTTCTCTGGCCATAGATGTCCTATGCACCTCTGCCTCCTCCGTGAAATGGTCTCACAAGGACAAGGTGCAATGAGTATGAGCAAAAAAAATTGACCAGCTCCCTGGCTTGTACAAGTAACCTCTTAGACTGCAATGACGCGTCAAAAAACCTGTAATAATTCTCAGCTTCTCCTTGGGCAGACTTATGAGCAACCCGTATCTCTTTAGGTTGTCCCCCCCAGGCACGACCTTTGCTTGACGAAGACCCGTGGTGGTTTGCCAATGAAGTTCCCTCGGTTTTGTGTTTTTAGCACTTTCTTAAACGGGCCGACCAGAACCATCCGCAAGATAGAGCTGAGGTCCTATCGGAGCCGAGGCAACAGCCATTCTGTCTATCTGACCACCTTCCTCATTTTCTTCGACAATACTATTTACACCCAATTTATTTCAGTCCACTATCTGGTCTTTTACATGGTAAAGTTCGCCTGTTGTTAGATAAAGATATATTATTATGAGATGTCCACTGCAACCAGCAAATGCTCAGCGTCAGTGGGAGTTGTGACAGCCACTTGCCTGTTTAGTCTGTCCAATATCTTATTTCCCTCTTCTCTATGTCACCTCGATAACTGATGGCGTAAAATTTTACCTGAAAATAACTCGCGTATATAGGGCTAGCACAGTCCTCGATGTTATGACTTTTCCTCAGTAGAAATTGAGTTTGTTTTACCGTTTGTTCTATGGTTGCGTTATATGGCATCGTTGTTCTCGACTTCCGATTGCGTTTTCAATGTTTCATGCAACTAAGCCGCACAGTGTCTGATTTGGGAGTGTCGGTGGACCAAATCGTGAATCACTCGATAGGAATAAGATAAAAATATGGATTCGAAGGCTGACATAATAGCGTATAAGGGAAAAATAGTGCCATCATATAATCATTATATAAAACCCCAGAAAATTTGGTTGAAAAGTGAACCTTCGAAAAAACACTATGAATGCTTTGCAGACTAGATTCAACATAAAAAAATTTGGTTTTTGGTTTCATGGATTGTCTTGTAGATTTACAACCGAGAAATTCAAACTTATTGTCAAAAGTTGCATAAGAAATATTTTAGATGCTCATTTTTAAATTGCAAAGTTGCAGCTGAATTTTCAACTTTTTTTATATTTTTCAGATTTTGAACCCATATATTTCCATATTTTTATCTTATTCCTATCGAGAGATTCACGATTTTGTCCATCGACACTTCCAAATCGAACACTGTGCGCTGCTTACTCCTTCTTGACGATTTTTATTAAATAAAAACTCAAACGTTATTTATTTTTTAAACTTTGTTTTATACAAAAATGCTCTTTATTGATACTTTTATGACATGCACAATTGATCTGGCTTACACATAAGTTCCATTATTTTCTGGTTCATTTACAAAGACAATGATTACGCTTACATAAGTAATTCACATATTGCGATGCATTTACATTTACATTTTCGTTTTTTTTTTTGTATTTTGTTTTTACAAAATTACAATATAAAAAATTAATGAGTATTATTTATGTTAAAAAATGAAAATAAAATGATTTTCGCGGGCGCATTGTGTGATTTTTCTTTAAGGATAATGGATGTATGTAAACGATTTTGTTGTGTGTGGGCAAATGAATGTACATATGTATGTATATATGTGTCTGTGTTGATATTTTATACAAATTGTATGCTTCTGTGTTGTGAGTTTTCAAAAGCTTTAGTTGAAATATACTACAAATGAAAGTGCTTATTGGCTAAGAAAAGATAGCGGCTACATTAAAACGAATAACAAAATTCACAACAAATTTTACTTCCGCCACAAAGCGTTGTTATTGTCACTGCTGTTGCTGTTATGTTCTTTATTGCTGTGATTTGTTGGTATCGATGGCGGAAATAGATGGCAAGCGACGGGCATCGTTTGGCTGATTAATTGTCATCAGGACTTGTGGAATTGCGTTGAAGAGTGTAAGCAGCAGAAGAAGACGCTTTGAGTTCGGTTAGAGTTGTGATAGTTGCAAAGAGAAACGAAGCGTTTGGAAAGGAATGTACACTCGAATTGAGTGGGAGCTTAAAAAGGCAAGAGCTTGCCTGTCTACATAAAATGGGGAGATGAAAGTGAAAGCTCTAGGCTGGCGCTTTCAAAGCACGAGCTTACGTATTTAATGCAGCTTATTAATGTACTTTCGTCTTCAACTTAAACTATAAAGGAAAATAAATGAAAGATTAACTAAAAAACGTGAAAAGTACTAAAAAAAAACGCTGGAAAGTCACTAAGCCACAGAGAGATTTCACATCCACTACTCACTCTCTGCCTCTCCCTCACTTCATTTTTCCTTTGCTCTCTACACTCACCAAACCTTCACTTCACCTTCTTGCCAATATCTTTTCACTCCCTTCAGCGACACACGTCCATGGCTGTACGACGCCTTATTGGTAGCCACCGAATTGGCCACCCTGACCACCACGTCCACCAGCGCCGGCATTGCCATTGAAACCGCTATTGACCTGTTCGTAACGTATGGTTGGACGGTAGCCATTTCCATCAGCCTCATAGTCGACGATTTGCTTGCGACCATCGGGCAAGAGCACATAGTAACGGCCCACTGCCAAATCACCATCGCGCTGTTCCATGTGTCCGAAGTCGTTGCCGGATTCATAGTCTTGCACATCGTATTTGAATTCGTATTTAGCTGGTCCGTACTGTTCGTCGCCGCCATAACCGCCACTACCGCTGCCGCTGCCGCTACCATAGCCGCCGCGACCGCCCTGTTGCTTAGGGAAGATGGCGCCGGTCAACGCGGGAGCGCCATATTGCGAGCTAGGCGCAGCTGGATCGCCATACTGTGAACTGGGCGCACCGGCAGCGGGTGCACCATAGCTGCTGCTTGGTGGCGCACCACCAGCACCGCCGCCACCGCGTTGTGGGGGCAGGTAGTTACTGGACGGCGATTGGTATGACTGCGTGGGTGGAAGGTATTGATTCGAGGGCTGACCACCTTGATTGGGGGGCAAGTATTGATTTTGCGGCACTGGTGGCTCGGCGCGGGCGAGCGAGACGCAGGCGAGGAGGGCTATCGTTGCAAAGCACTGAAAGTGAAAGGGGGAAAAATATGGAAAAGCAAAAAAAGTTAGCATAAAATTGAATAAATTTGTTTGATAAATATGGCCTTAAATTAAAATATTTCGTCTACAAAGGAAGAACATTTCGTTGGCTTAATTAGCAATTATCTATGTATCTAATCAGCCAGTTAAGCCGCTTCTTTTACATGTTAAGTACTATCTCAATTGCGCCTTTCCCAGTTACTTTATCGTTTCTGAAAAATCCAATTAGCGCGGCTGCTCACTCCCACTGCCCTATCTTTCACCCACATCTACAAAAGCAGATTTTCAATTAACTTTTATAAGCCATTGTGAATTAATTAAATTTTTAAAATCTACTTAAATGCATTACACAAAAATTCATAAGCATAATTAACATTTGCATTCGTTCGAGAACCCCCCCAAAAAAAAACTCCACACGAAAAAGTTAAATAACCAAAATCGCAAAGCGCTACACGCGAACGCTGTCAAACAAGTGCAAACAATGGCAATTAAGTTGTCAGATCTAATCTAATAAATCTGTCAGATGCGCGCGGCGATAAAGTGCTAAGACACCGCCAGATGCCACAGAGACACCCAGACCGACCAAAAGACAGCCGTCTTAGCTGACAACGCCGCCGCCGCCGCCGCTGCTGCGGAAACTCATTAAAATGTGCAAAATGGTTGTGAGAAACGTGGAGCCGTTGAAATATTTATGTGTAGAACTACGCAGATGATGAGCGAGCTGGTGCAGTGTTTTCTGAGGCAATTTACATTAGCTGTGCAACTCATAATTAGAGGAAATTAATATTTTATGCATGACGATGACAGTTACACTTTGCTGCAGGCGAGCGGGTGCTGAAATGGAGAAGCGACGAGAAGGCAAAACAAAATGCTGTGCAATACATTGTTTTGGCAATGTGATATGGCCAAAGCGAGGCGAATGCTATAGCGGCACTGAAGCGACAAGCGACAGCACCTGTTACTCATCTGCGAGCTGTGTACGTCAAGCTGAGGCGCTTTATCTTGCTGCATGCAAATCCATTTTGTAGGCCTGAGATGACAACACACAGCGTCACTGCGCATTTGAATGAATTATTGCAAAATTTTGGCTGTTTCGATTTTTTTCTTCTTGTTTGTTTTTTTTTGCAAAGAATTTCAAATGAAATATTTAAGTTGTATTTCACAGCGTCAGCGCGACAAAATGTAAATGTTGGCAATTGGGTCGCCAAGAAATGTTGAGCACAGCAAGCAAGGGTGTACTTAGTAGAAAGATTGATGAAGAGTGTTGCAAATGGAAAGGAAGAGGCAGAAGACAGTTGCAGTCGCACTGGCAGAGTGGAAGTGCAGTTGACAAGCCGCCGAGCGTCTGGCGTGCACATATTGCGTTTCAAACAGATTTTCTTAGCTCAGCAGCTGGCAATCTGCTTGCGCGCTATTGCAACTTATTTTATTTTTTTCTCTTGCTAACTTCATTTGCCATGGGAGCGTATTGCGCCTAATTAAAAGCGCGCGATGCGACAAAGCATGTGACGACTTTTTAAGCGACTAGTTGAGTGTAATCTCATCCCTGCAACAGCTTCATTCATTTCGATTTATTGCCGCTATATACGTATTCTAACGTAGCATGTTGCAAGTGTAACTAAACGCTTGAAATTCACCGCAGGTCATGCTTGCAATTCTAGCAAAACAGAAGTTGAGCGGCAATACATCATTAGATGCGCAAAATTAATTTTTAATTTTCGACAGAAAGTGTCGCAATGCTGGCTGGGCTGTTGCCATGAAGCACAGCCAGCCAAAATTAATTGCAAGCATAAAATACAACAACAAAAAAAAATCAAAATCGACCGACTGTAAGATATATGTAAGTATGTATATGTGTGTAAGCGCAGCAATGGCGGATTGGCAATTAATTTTAGATTTTTTGGATCTTCTCTACAAAGAGTGAACGTGTGGCATTCTAATAAGTACGGCAAGGTCTGCTGCACGCTATGCGATGCCATCTTCTTGCCGCTACTTGTCATTCTAAATTGAAAGTTGACCACACTGCTGCCTGCTGGCTGTTGTGGCTGTGTGGCAGGAATTTTTTAGGCGTCCATATAAATCATTTTGATGACCATCAGCCACGTGCTTGTGACTGCGCTAAAAAGTCATATACTAAGTAAAACTGCGCGCTGGCAGTAGAGTGCAGTGGATTGCCGCGACTTTAATTGTCTTTTTTGCTGGCTGCTGCTGTTGTTGCGTCTTATTCAATCATTTTTACGCTCGTACGGTTATCATTAGCTGGCGCTTTTTATTTCAGCGTTGAATACAAGTTGATTAACGCATGTTTGGCTTTAACTGAGTGTTAGTTGCTGCGGTAATATACTTTTATAGCTTTGTAATTAAATAAGATTAAGATTTGAGCCTAAGTACTTAGCTGCAAAGAATGGCTCTATTGGTGGTGATTGGCAATTGAAGAGGAAATGCTTGTAGGCGCGTCAAACTAATCGCTCTTTGTCAGCAATTGTATCACAGTTTTTGGTGACTGCTTTGCATTTTATGCCTACAAAAATTTGGTTTTTGGATAGTAGCTGAATAAAAAGCGGAGCAGAGTGAAGTTAAGTTAAAAGTAGTTTGCTTTGAAGACATCCAAGTTGGATTTGTTTAGAAAGAGCGGCTAAAAATTAAAATACAAAGTATTCACTAAAAATCGAAGATATATTTAGCATTTGAGAGTAGTTTTTTTTTCAATTTCCTGCGCGTCATTACTTAAGTCATTTGCATATTCGAAACTGTTACCAAGCAACTCTTGATTGAAAGAAAAAGTTCGCTGCTTAAGTCTTTCGTTTGATGATATTTTTCGCGCGAAACTAATTGAAATTTTGGCATGAAAACAAACACAATAACAACTCAAGGAAAAAAATGTATGTTATAAAAAGCTATGAAATGCTATTAATAACGCTGCTAAGTATTCAGCCAAAAATCAGCTGCGGAAAAAAGTTCAAAGCATTTTAACGCCTTAAGATTAATTGCATGTCAAATTAAGCGCCGGGCATGTCTCGTATTTTCAACTGGGGCGCGCTGAGTGGCACAAAAACGAAATGAAAAATGGAGAGAAACTGACAACAAAAATATATAGATACAAAATTGATACACAAGCTTTAAAATATTGTGGTTGTGCAAAAGAAAAAAGCAATGATTGTTCGTTGTATATGTACCTTTTTTAGTGGCAGGCAAATTATGGATGAGGTGAAAATATTTACTTTCAATATAATTTATTACCAAATTTATTGTCAATTTGTGCTACGATTCCGCTCAGTGAACATCTAATTTTGTATTGTTTATACATAAGCGCTTTTAAAGTCGATTGAAAAAAAAAATGTATACAATTAAGTCAACAAAAATGTATCGTAAATCGAAATTGATCTTTGCTCTGCTTCGACTGAGCAGCTTTAAATTTCCAATATTCCTAGTTTATACATTTTTTATTTTCTTTAGTTAGACTGCATTTATTTCCGCAATTAAAAATGAGACTCTAATTGTGTTTATAATTTTTTATATGTATAAAAAGGTGGTAGTAGGGTAAAAACTAAAAAAATCCATTATTATCAAAATTTTTCCACGGGTTTCTTCCCAAAAATATGGTTGTTGAAAAAACTTTTTTTAATTTACTGTTTTTGTTTACAAATTTGCTTGCATTTGGAAACTCATTTCTGTAGATAGTTGAAATTTTTTCGCCAAATTTTAATATACAATTTGAAACAAAAAATTATAATTCATAAATTTTTTTGGTTTTGAAAATTCGTTTGCAATTAAAAAAAGGAAACAGAATAGCGTTGGTAATACTAAATTTAAGAAGTTAAGAAAATATCAAATTTATTATATAAAATTTTAAACCTAAATTTAATAGAAACAAAACATGTACTCATTACTTTTTACAAAAGCAACACATCATAATGCTAATTTTTATTTTATTTTATTGATAAGGGAAAAAGCAAACCCATTAAACTTTTTACGGTTCAGTTCTTATGCTAAAATGCTGTTTTCAGGATTTGGTAACTTCATCTTTCTTAAAAGCAAAATCTTCGAATAAAAATTTTTATAATACCAGATTTCCACTTGGCTTAAAATGAAGAAGACATTTGAAAAATGCGAAATTTTCTACTTTCCAGGGAGAACGACTAACATATTTCAAATATATTACAAAAATGTTCTCTAAAACCTTTTTGATTAATAAAACTTCTTAAACTTAATTTTGTAATCTCATCTACATACATAGGTTGAAATTAAAATAGTGAGTTTTATGCATACTTTTCTACGAATTTGCTATCAAAAAATATTTTTTTATATAGCTTTTTGTTTTTATGTTGAAATGTTTGGAGCAAAAAAAAATATATTTAAGTATAACACTTTTTTTCAAATTGTTATGTAAAACAAAAAATGATTCTAAAATTTTTTTCCTTTGTATAAAATATGTGTTATTAAAAATCGTTTAAAACCTGCTTTAAAGTCGTTTTATTTGTATAATTTTAGAAACAGTAATTTTTAATCTCGCAAAAATTGTAATCAATATTTGTAGTAAATTTTCAAATCGGGTTGCAATTATTTGACTGGTAAAAATACTTTTTTCCAGAAACTCAAAAGGAAAAACTATTGAAGCATGGGTTTTGACATATTTCCTATACTGGCATCACTGGTAGATTTTTTAGATACTTTAAGCCTATAAACTTAAAATTATTTGACTGGTAAAAATAGTTTTTTTTCAGAAATTCATTAAAAAAAGCTTTGAAGCATTGACTTCCAACTTTTTACATTAAAAAAAAAAAACATCCCAAGGGAGATTTAAAAAATTATTATAACGAACTGATTGCTTCTTTACAAAAAAGGCACATAATCAGATTATTTTTTTCAACCAAGTCAAAACTTTTTAACTTAATTTTTCTCCAAAATTCCATTCAAATAAAATCTTTTTTTCAAGGCATTTTGTTGACGGAAATAGAAAAAAATGCGTAGCAAAAATAAGTCCTTTTTAAGAGCTCCGAGTTTTTCTTTTTTTTTTTGTTAAATTACAAAAATATTTTTTTTTTCAAACAATAAAATTCGAGCTTTAAAACATTTATCATGTATAATGTACACAAAAGTTAAAAAACCAGGTTTCTTTACAAAAAATTGTCAGTCAAATTCTGCGAGTCCTTAATTTATTTCCACCCAATCTGCTGGCAGCACTCAGATACGCCAACTAATTTTTGACACAATACAATTTTTTGCAATTTTATTTTTTTTTCAGTATAAATGTACGTCTTTTTTTTTGTAAAACTTCGTTTGCTTTGCCGTACCTTCATTTTGTATATTCACTTATATGAGTTTTGAATTATCACACACAAAAGTTGGTTAGATGTTAGCTGTTTGTTCTTCTTGCGAAGATGGTTGAATTGAATTTGATACTGAAACAGTTTCGTAGGCCAGTATTTATATTGTTTGAAAGAAATAGTAGTGCAGTGCGGCAGCTAAGAGCTAACTGTTAGCAATTGGCAGCCGGCAGCGGCAGGCAAAGAGGCTGCTGCCGAAAGCGTTGGCCCAAAGTGGCTGGCGACGACGGCGGAGATGCTACAGGTGGCGGTGGTGCGAGGTGACAGCGCAACTGAGGCAACGGCGTCGAGGGTGGTGGCAGAGCACAGGGTAGAGCAAGTCAAAGCAGCAAAAGATAACACCAAGATGGCAAAATTGCGCGCCAAGTTTTTGAAAATCGACAACAAAAAGGCAGTCAGCTATTTACAACAGATCATACAACTAGAAAACTAATGAGCTCTTACATACATACATACATACACACATATATAACAATGAAAACAAAAGTATTCGGAGAGCGGGTGAGCAAAATCTTTACAAATAAAAATCTAACAAATAATCGAAACAAAATGTGAGGTGTAAAAACCCGAGAGTACAACAGCGTTTATGCTTTTGAGATAAGTTGATAGAAGTGGCAAGCAGCAAAAATGAGTTGGAGCAGCAGCAATAAGAGCGCTGTTAGTGGCAGCGAAAGGGGCAACAACAAAGTATCTATGCATATGTACGAGTAACCGACTCACCGACTGAGGAAGCAGCGGCAGTTGCCGGTGAGCTAATAGCAGCTAAGCTGTGGTGTGTTTGTTGCTGTCTTTGCTGCTGCTGCTGCTGCTGCTGCTGCCACAAACAACCAACCAACCAACATCAAAGGTACAAAACAATAAACACTTGAGAAAAAACCGACGCGGCAACAACACTAAATCCTAAAGGTAAGCGTTAGCGATACAACAACAAATCAGTAATGAGCTAAAGCTGTAACAACAAAACAACAACAAGGGCAATTGAAGCACGGACAATGGTAATGAAGGCGATGTGACGCAGAGCAATAAACGGTTACTGTTATAGTTGGAGTAGTTGGTTGCTGTTGCTGTTGCTATTTGTTGTTTGTACTTTTTTGGTTCAGTCTCGATTTCAAGTGTGACGCGTAAGCATTCGTACATACATATGTATGTATAAACGGTGTGTTTGAATGCCAATGGTAGCATTTTTTTTTTTTAATTTTCTGGAAAACATTTCCAAACCTTTTTGGAAAATGCAGAGGAAATCTTGAAAGTCTCGGAATAAAACTGAACAAAGAACACCAAAAAAGTTATCGATAAAATGTATAAATTTTTTATCGAAATTCTTGAGCTATTCTTATCATTTCAAAATAATAAAATCGATAAATTTAGCGATAACATTATTAAGTGTTTTTATCTTTACTGACTTAATTTGGACATATGTATATAGCTTGAGATATTTTCTTGTAAATAAACAATAAAGCTACCAATATTTTACTCTTATTTATATCAGTGTTGATGTATTTCTATATTTCGATATTAATCAGCATATTTATTGTTATCGTTCTCGATAAAATAATCGACACCATTAAATTTTTTTTACGTTATCGATATATATTTCTACAAAATTGTATTTTAAAGTTCTAAAGGCATTTGCCTCCCCTTCCAACTATCCCAAATTTTTGCGTCGAGTGTGCCGCATTAGGGCCATTAAACCCCACACCAATAACAATTCAACATATCATATACCACCAAGACCACAGTTACGTTCACTTTGCCACAGCTGAAAATGCTGCGTAGCAAAAACAAAAATAATAATAATCGCACATACGAACTCGCTCACGTCTGTTTGTATGAATTTTTGCACAGCACATTACATTTATTAATGAGTTTTACATTGTTGCTACTACAACGTGATACTGTGCTGACTTGACTAGCATGTGTACGCGAGCAGAAGTCAACGCGCAAACGCACAGTGCTCTTATGTGGCAGCAGCTGCTACGGCTAGTGTCTAGTTTTTCAAACAAAAAAAAAAAACTTGGAAAAATTAATCATTTGCAACTCCAACTTGTAGCTCTGTAGTTTGTTTTTGTTTGAGTTGCTGCTGTTGTTTTTTTTTTGTTGGTGGTGGTGTTATTGCTGCTTCTTTGACCTAGCGCCTCTGATGCTGTTAGCGATTGCGCCGCAGCTGCGCTCTCACAGCTTGCCATGAGCAAAATTAGTGCACAGCTGATTGTTTGTGGCTCTGCGGATGACTCTCTGTTTTTCGAAACGTTGGTTAGAGTAGAGTTGAATTTCGCATTTAGATATGTAGGTATGTATGTATGTGACCGCTGCGTTGCTCAAATGGGGGGTTTGGTATTTTACTCATACGCCATGTGCGCCATAGCAGTCGCTATTCTGCTTCGACCTTATCAGTCTTGTGAAGTTGCTGGCAGAGTTTGGTACTTTAATTATTTTAACTTTTTTTAGGTTTTGCAGAGCAAGCATAGAAGGATCAGAAATATTTTTATTTTTTTATTTTACACATTTCTTGATACTTCTTCGATGCAAAAAATAGTTGGTCAGTGCAGAAATTTCACCCAGATCACTTTTTTAAGTTATTTTTTTCGATTTTGATATGTAGAGTTCATAGATATTTTTGCGGTCAAAGGCACTCGATTTATGTATGTCACAAAAAAAGGAAAAAAACCAAATTAAAAAATAAAATAAAATAAAATAAAATAAAATAAAATAAAATAAAATAAAATAAAATAAAATAAAATAAAATAAAAACATCAAGAACAATAAAATAATGTGGTACATAAAATGAAATAAAATACATATAAATAGAGTAAAATTTAATAAAATAAAAATAATGTCAATATAAAACAAAAAAAATATAAGAAATAAAATAAAATGCAATGATATAAAGTTACAAAATACCTAGAAATAATTTAAAACAATAACCATTAAATATGAAGATTTTTATTTGCAATAATCACTTAATTTAGATCTTTATTTTTCGATTAAGAAATCGCATATTTTGGATTTTTATTTTCTATCGTTGTAATGAAGGATGCAATTTTTATTACGTTTTAAATCCTTTTTAAACTAAAAAATCAAATCTAATAAAATCGGTTTGAAATGGCCAAAAAACAAAAATAACGATTATTATTTTTTTTTATCGAAAAAATAAAAATCATAAAATAACGATAAAACTTGATCGCACAAATAGTATAGATCCAAGTTTAACGGTTAAATTATGGTTTTCATTATTAAGATCATAACCGTTGCGGTCCCTAGTGAAATTAAAGAAAAAACTTAAAAGTAAAAAATAAGCCAAAAACAAAAAATAAAACAAAATAAATTATTGTTGAATAAAGAACAATACTTGGTTTATAAATGGTAGAAGTTATTCAGTTATTTCAGAGATCACCATTTAAAAAATGAATTAAATGAATTGAAACCCAAACAAAAATATATAAATTAAAATTAATTAAATAAACACAAATTGAAAGTTTAGAATAAAATAAAGCATACTAAATAAAATAAACAAAGTGAAAAAATTTAAATTCATAACCAGTGCAAGCGCAAATATAGGTGTATAGGTAGGCAATTTGAACATACTTTATGCAAGATATCACCTGCTGAGGTGACAGAATACAGCTTTCACTAGCCCTTTTATCAACTAATCGTAATCATATTCTTCCAGCATGGCGCAATTAAAGTTTTACTAATCTCGATTTTTATGCGCAATCGCTTATCTTTAGTTGCTTCTGGTTGCTGGTGCTGCCCTCTCGTCGCTGTGTTGCCTTCCTTTATTATTCCTTTAGAGAGGGTGGCGAATACTCGCCCTGCCACCGGAGTTTCTAGGTGTGCAAGTCATCACACTGATCGCGCTTCCACTATCTGACCCCAGAATATTGTTTGTAAAATTTTTTTCATTAGTAAAATGTTTTCCATTAAATATTATGCCCGATAAGCCTTTTGAAATTAAAAATAGCAAGAAATGTATGTACTTCTGAAATAGTTCTATGAATCTATTACTATTAACTTAAATCAGTTCCTTTATGATTTTATTTCAGTATCATCATCAATGTTCAGTTTACTGATATTTTAGATATATTTTGAAAATAGAAAAATCAAGATTATCTATTCTGTGGTTACCTTACATAAAGTAAACACTTCCAGTATAATTTTCATTTTTGGTACGTTCACACACTTCTTAGTTACACTCGCGTGCATTCAAGCAAAAATCCGCACACTTATTGTCATTAAAAAAATTACCAAAATCTAATGCGTGCTCGTCACACACACATGTAAAATCACACGTAAGTGCAAATAGACCATTTTAAAAAGCACGTTTAAGTTCTTTTATTAACCACAAAGCATCCAACGACACGCAACGAGTGCATACGTTTATAACAATGGATGCTATAAAAATATATATTTTTCCAAATAATAGGTAAACAACGTAGCAGAGGAGCGGAGGGCCAATAAGAGGGGGTAAAGTGTCACCAAAGACCAAGCAATAACGGTTTATGGCGGATACAATTAGTTGTGGCTGCAACACATTGTACTACCAAGCGCCACGTATGTACATACGTACACAGATGTACGGTTATGCGTGCGAAAAATAATGCGAACCTTCGAACAAAAGACTTTTGCGACGAACTTGAATGCACTACGGAGTGTTCTAAATGCAGAATAGCTAGCGAATGTTAGAGCATCATGAAAATTACACAAAAAAAAACGATGAAAATGAAATACATACGGCTAATATTACAAAATATTGCGGCGAAAAATTTGCCACATGCAAACAATAGTAAAATCCAAACAATAATAAAAGCAACAATAGCTACATACATCAAATAGGCAATCAATGCCGACAACAGTTGCCGCCAATAAAAGTAGAATTGTAGAGAATGATCAGACGTTAATTTGACGCAATTTGCACACATGCAGCATACCAATGGTGGCAGTTGCAAGCAGCGACCACAGCGCAGTGCGTTTCGCATTGAAAATAAAAATTGAATATTTTGCAACTACCTAAAATGAATTCACCAAAAGATTGGCGCACTCGAAAAAATAAACGCACGTACGATTGTTTGGATTGGACTATTAATGAATGACTGTGGCAGAATATACATACATATGTTCGTACACCAAGCAAGGTGCAGACGGGCGGTAGCAACAATGAACAATTTTACCAAATGCCCCAACCGAACCAACGAGCATCAATTGAAGACGCGCAAACTATTGAGCTGAGCTGACGGTCGCTCAGATGGGCGCGCTGTGGCCGTTGTTCGTCGGCTTAGGAGTCAACAATGTGCACTCGCTGGTAGCAGAACAACAATTGCAACAATTTTCGATTGCTTCGCTGAATTCGGCTGGCTGCTTGCAGTTAGCGCGTGGCTCACCCGCTGCTGGTCATTCGTTGTACGCTTCGCTACGCTGACTGAAGGTTTGGCTGGCTGGCAGCCTAGCTGGCCTGATGCGCGCGAAGCAAATTAGTTTTTGTAGAAGCTATTTTTTGGCGAACTTCTAAAATTGAAATTGTAAACGAAAATAGCAACATCAAATAAAAAAAAAATAACAAAAAAATAAAAACAGAAGAGTTGTGCAATGTGGCGTGCAAATGTTTATGAGTTGCAGGGTTATGTGCGCGTGTATGGGTGTGCTGTGCTGGTGAGTTCATGCGCTTTTCGGCAGGTTACTGTAACACACACGCTGGGAGCGAATGTTTTGTTGGGCGCATTTGAAAGTCTATTTCTCAGATATGTATGTATTTGGCTGCCTGAATTGAGCTTAACTCATATCTTTTCATCTTCTAGAGGCATTTATATCACTCTTTTGATGTTTTCATTGCGCTTTTTGTGTGTTTTAATTTTTTTCGTGCACAGCCATGAGATTTATGCCAGTGCGGGTAGGCAATTACATCTGCTTTTTTGTTCTAAACAAAAAAATAGATGAAAACATTTTATTGCCGCTGCCTCTTTGCGAAATTTTGAGTTTTACCCAGGGCACCAGATATTCGTATTTACACTAGGCGACAAATGAAAGTGTACGCCTTGTTCTAATACAATATTCACAATTATTTTAATGAAATAATTTTTGCATAAATTATTTATAAAAATATAGTTCATTCTATAATATAAGCAATATGAATCAAAGTTTCACAATTTATATAAAGTTCATAATAATTTACAAAAATTTCAATAAAATATTCCACTTTTTCAGAATTTCTAGAAAACTTTCGAGTATGCAGTTTTGTAGCCCGCTCAATTTTAGTCTGATGAAGTACAGGTTTCAGCCGGCTAAAAAAAACGCGTAGATTTTTGAGAATTTTTTTTTTGGAGATTGCTTTTGTGTTTTTATATAACAAGTGCAATTTACAAAAACTGGCGTTGACTTCTTGAAATTTTGTTGCTAACGGATTTCATAAGAAATTCATGCTTATATGGAAAAATGTGCAAACATTTTCTAGAAATTGTGAAGAAAAAGTTGAAAATTTTGATGCAATTTTTTTTAAATTTTTGTGAACTTTATATTAAGTGCGAATTTTTGATTTATATTATATTTTTTTAAATAATTAATAAAAAAAATTTCATTAAACTAGTTGGGAATATTATATTACAACAAGGTGCACACTTTCAGTTGTCCCCTAGTATATATGTATATTCTTATGTAGGCAGACATTAGTTTTACATATATACATATATATATATTTTGTATGAAAATGGTATGACCCAGCTGCGTCACAGTCGGAGCTATAAAAAATTTCTTAATAGCAATACGAATTCCTAATTATCCATGGTTGTAAATACTTCTATTTGTGTATGTATGTACATATGAATGAAAGATTTGCACATTTGTTGTGATATGCTAAATATAAGCAAATTAATACATGCTTCGGTGTTGCATATAATGCCTAAAAACATGCTTGCGCATGTGCATAAAATGGCCTGCTGAACTGATGATTCTTTAGACTAAAAATGCTTTCAAACTGAATGGCGTAGAAAAATTCATTCGTTGAGTACTTGCCACCATCACACCGCGTTGTTTCCCAAGCTTGTGACCACATCTAAATAATATCTTATTTAACACCTTTCCCATAGCCTGGCAGTTTTTATTTTGAGTACTACGTGCAATGTAGATCTAGGTTTGCCTTATTGCTAATCCATAACTCCTTTTTATCTTCCTTCTACTATTTTACTTCAGCAGTCCAATCCCAAACCCAATTAAAATTAAGAGCTTCAGAAATAATTAATTAATGAGTGCTGAAATGTGATTGTGTTGAAAATTTTCTTTAATTAGTTAAATACTTAATAAAAAAATAAAAAAAAATCATGCTTCGCTAATCGCATCGAATTGTGTTTAAGTATTTGCATTTAATTTAATTTATTTAAACATACATATTCATCAATTTTGTGGTGTGCTTTTGTTTTGTTTTGCTTTGGATGGCGATTAGCGACGCACTGAAGTACAGCAAGGAATAAAGACAAGGAACGGCAAACAAGACACAGTGGGCTGAAACAAAACCCTGTGGCCAACAAAAATATGTCCTCTTGTAATTAACTTTTTTGGGTGATTTTTTTTTTAATAAAAGGTAAATACATGTATTTCAAGGAAAAATTATGTCAAAAAATTTAAACCAAATATTCAACGTCACTTGGAAGTCAATCAGTAATATTTCATTTTTAAAACAAGAATGAGTAAAGAATTGCTAAATACTGATTTTTATCTTAACCTTAATTTAAACTTTAACATTAACCCCAACCTTACGAAAATTATGTACTCATAGATGATTTTTCTTTTTCCGAAATATTGTGTATGAAAATGTGTGTTGACTCACTCACATCATTACCTAGAAACATGTACATATGCTGTATGTAAATTAACTTGACTACAACTGTTGGTAATTAGACTTGTAGCTTGTTAATTGTCAAACATGTTTCAGATACATTTTTCTAATTTTTATTGCTTTAATGAAGTGCTTAAAATCAAGGCACTATAAAATTAATTTCGTGAGGTCCTCAGTTGCAAAGTACTTCACGCATGCGCTCTTAAGCCATTGAGGCCTATCTACATAAGTGAGCGTGTATGCATGCATATACATATGTACGTATGCCCATAGGCTCGCTTTACAACTTTGTATTTTTTTGCACTTACCTCCATATATATGTACACTTATTGTTATTGGCCCTTGATTGAAGATTATCATGTGATTAAAATGCTAATTCGTTTACGCTGGCGTGAGCATTACGAACAAAGCTCATTTGGTGCAAATAGGGACAGTGAAGCCCAAAGAAAAAATAACGGTTTACGCGGCTAAAATGGTGGCTTACTGACTTGGCTTGATACTGCTTTGTGGGTGAAATATAGGCAAAAACGCAGCATCATAACTCAATTTACATTTCAAAAGCTTTCGAAAGTTCTACTCAATAACAAATTTAGATCCCTAATCAAAAAAATTTTGAAATTATTCGATTGTTAGAAGATGTATATGTACACTAGGGCGGAGTAACGTGTTCGCAGCAAAGTTTTCAAAAAAGGTGTTTAGAAAATTCAAATTCTATGAATGATTCTAAGCAAAAATGGCGAGCAAAAGAAAAATCAGTATATCGTATAAAGAAAACACAAAATTTTGAAAATGAAAAATTAATTTCGGTCAGAAAAAATTGTAATACACTGATTTGTCTTTTAAAAATTGGTAGGGTCAAACGTCATTTTTGGTATAAAGTTTGTTCACCATTTTTACTTAGAATCGCACGTGGAATTCGAATATGCCATACACTTTTTTCGAAATCAAATTACTCCGCCCTAATGTACATATGTACATGTAAGTTGATACATTTACATTAATAATATTTTCTTAGCATTCTAATGAAACATTTACACATATCCAGGATAAGTTTTCTATTAAATACAAATAATTACAATATGTAATCTTAAAAGTGTACACAAACCACTCCCCTTCATTTAATTACTAACATAGCTGTTACAAAGCGAATCATTAATTTTCGAAAAATTCTGCCATATGTTTTAACTCTTCGCCTCATGTGCCACTGCTAATTTTAAATCTTTGCTATTTGAATGTTGCTTTGCCATAGGTGAATCGCCCACAGTCAGAAGTTAAAAAAAATGAATTTCAAAGAAAAATCTGAAATAAATCTAAAATTCAAAACCTTTGCCACTCTTCATATTATTTAACTCAGCTTCGGCCTGCTTTGCAGCTTCTTTGGTTTGTTGTAATTTTTCATTTAACGTTCCTTAGTATTAGTATTAGTACTATATTCAATGCCTTAAACGTACCACAATTGAACTGCATTCGTCACGACCTTTCCCTATTTCTGTTAATGTCGATATTACTCATTCTGCATGCTTTGTCACCAAAACTTCGGCAATTTTCATACGGATGCTCATCATCTGTGCAAGTCTGCACAAAGTTTTGTTCATTCTGCGCTGCTACAAGAACGAATGCACATACATGCTAAATATCTATGTACACAGATGCATAGATTAGTGCTTGTAATTATAATTTGTATTTACATACAAAAGCAAAGACCGAATTTGCTTGCGACCAATTAGTTTACGTGCAACACGGGCCATATTTTGTATGAAGCGGATGTTATGTGTCGCAGGTGGCTTGAGCAAAAATTTTTTTTTAATGAAAATACACTTGTACATACATATATAACATGAAAAAATTGCTGTTTCACCAAGCAGTTACAAAGTTGTATACATTTGATAACCCTAATAATATACCTTTCGTTGTTAGTTGTGAAATATATGAAAAATCTCTCGAATTTTAAGTTTGAAAAAAGAAATTTTTAACAAATTTGATCCACTCTCGTAATTTTATAAGTCCATACTCTTTCCCTTTCGCATATTTACTTAATTTTTTCCGTAATCCGCTACTCCGGAACATTCTTATCGGAATCTCTAGACATAGAAACGTCTACGCTTGAGCTGGGTAACTCAGCAAATGTTCGCGAGTTGACTCAATGACTCTAACTCAATTTAATGAGCCAACGAGTTGAGTTATGTGTTGAGTTATGACTCATTTTGTGAGTATGTTACACATTTGACTTGGAAGTGACAACGAAATTAATAACGCGCCAAAAGGAAATATTTATTTAACCACATTCTAAAAAACCTGTTTAAAAATGCGACCACAAATCGAGTATATTTTTAAAATTTTTTGATAAATTTACACGATGAATATGTATTTTTCTCGTTTACACATTTTCGTGTGTAAAAATCCTTTTTGTTAGCGGCTTTACACAATTCTACGGGTGAAATCAAACAGCAAATGTGTATTTTGTAGCTTGTACACACTTTCGTAGTAAATTTACGCACACCACAGCAGCTATATTACACTCTAAGAAGTCCGAAATTTAAATAAACTATTCGTTGAAAAATCGAGCATGTAATTTCGCGAATAATAAGGTAGGAAATCAGTAAATTACCTTTTAGCTAACAAATTTACACACATTTTTTTTTAGAATGTATTTTTTAATACTAAAGACTTTTTTTGAAGGAAGGGTATCAGATATAACGTGCTGCGGCCTTGAAAAGACTTATCAAGTCAGCTTCGAGTTTCCTAAATCTGTTGAAAATTAAAGATATGAAAGAATACAAATAAACTGAAATTTCATTAGGAGACTAACTTACCATTTTAAGTATGGGAATGGCACTATAGTACTTGCTTCTTTGTAAGATATTGGCTATCCAATAGGGATGTACTTGCAAAAAAATTATTTCATAAAAGTGGCAGAGGTCAAAGGAAGACAAAAAAAAAACAAAAATAAAAAAAATTTGCGCGCATTCTTGGCAACGGCACTAAATTAGGGGTCATATTAGTTGTATATATATTTAATTGTTTAATAATTTTTTCCTTATGATTTTTATTAGACGTAAAATATTTTTCTGGATTTTTCGTCATATAAAAACATAATATGCTGTTTTAGTAAATCATCGAAAATGCTATTCATTTTGCCACTTCGGCTGCTATATTCAACTTAAACTGCTATGTAAATAGTTATGTACAATCTGTGCTGCTGCATTACTTATGAAATTAATCAAATGAGCAGCCAAGTGAATGGGTGTCAGTTTGTTGTTAGTTGTATGTATGTGGATAGTATTTCCAAATATGCAAGGTGGAAGGTGCAAATACTTGAGTCAGCAATAGCTTATAGAAAAATTCGCAAATAAACTAAATACGTTTTTTTTCCGAAGTTAAATCACTGGGGCTTAAGGTTGTACAACATGTACGTTAACCGAATAAAAATCATTTGTAACATTATTGCCATGAAAACAACAATGGTATCGGCTAAAAAACTGTAACAATTAGAAAATAATGAAAGCCTAGCGTCTGTTTTGTGCTTAGCGTTTTCGTGATTGAGTGTGGCGCAAGCGTAACGAATCAAACCTTGAATTATGCTCCAATTTTTTTTTGTATACTTTAGAAATTATATTATATATTTTCGCTATCATTTTTAACTAGGGCATTCATACAAAAAATGTGTAAGTTCATGCTTTAATATAGCGACATGATAGGCTTGCTGGCACCTGGCGCTTGATTTATTTATTTATTATGTATAAGCAATGAATCGCAGAAAATTTATAGACAAAATCAGCGCATAATTTGATGGAAAAATAAGAGAGCTTTCGTTTTAGTTATTTAAATATAATCGACTTTGAAATTAGCGTTTGCTAAATGCATAATGGGAATTCTTCATAAATGACGAAGAAATTAATTTTTAAACGACTTCATATTAACGCTCATTATCCGCATATTTACAAACTGCTTCCACTAAGCGCTTCTTACCAGTTGCCAAATCAAGGGTTTGAAATAAATTATTTAGGGGTTTTTTGCTCATTTTTTTTTGTATCAGCTCCGCACACCAAGCCTAATATTTAAATACCATGCACTGGATGCTTAACACATACACAATAGGCCCCGGTAATCACCGGTACTTAAGCACTTCAGTTCATAATTATGACAAAGAACCGCATTCCAGCTCGTCCGTGTCATATTTATCTGTGATTTCTACTTGTCCATAGAATAATAATGCATATGTGCTCATACACACATATGTATGTATGTAAGGCAGTCGAGAACCTCTCTTGGTCACTTGCCACTTGCCGACAAGTGCCGCTGATGCGTCAAGTGTCGATAGCGAACATTTTCTTCATTATACATATATACCTAAGTACTCTTTTTTGCTTTTTTCTTCATATTTCTCTATTGTTGTTGTTTTGAACTGCGTTNAAAATTTTCTTCATTATACATATATACATAAGTACTCTTTTGCTTTTTTCTTCATATTTCTCTATTGTTGTTGTTTTGAACTGCGTTGGCTGTTGGCCATTTGACGAGTCTAAAGCTAATACCATGTATGTATCTAGATTCTAGATAACCGACTTGGATAAATTCAACATGTGCTAAAGCGGATTTTGTGTCTCAGCAAAAAAATAACAAATAAACACTTGTTTATGTTTTGCTAATCTAATTACTCGTATGAGCACAACATCATTAAGGTATGTAAATAACATTTTATTGATCTTAATATTGCCGAGCAAAATACGGAAGCGAAGTGGCACACCTACAGCGACACAGAATGTTAAGAAAATACTTAGGAAGCTAACTATAATAAAATTACTTGGCAAATTAGAATTTCGACGTCATTGTGGGAAAAGTTTGCAGTCATACATATTTACATATGTAAATTGTATCTACGTGGTGTAGTAGCTAAGGATAGATGCGTGAAATTGATGTGTAGGTCGCTTAGGTCCAAATATGTATGCATGTATGTATTTAGCTTTAATTCATTCGCGTTGAGAATTTCAAAAATAAAATATTTATTACTTAATTTTTAGCTCCCCGTTAGCTACAGTTTTGTGCGCGGCTAGTTGGGAAATATTCCTAATCTTAGAATCATACGTAATTCGGCGAACTTTCTAAAAAATGTCTGGCATGCGAGTATTTTCAATTGGTGATCATTCTATACGAAGTTTAACATACTACCACCTCCCTCCTCGTGCGTCTTCCCTTTTCGACTTTCGATAACACTCCAGGTTAGGTTAGGTTGAAATAAGTAGTTGTAGAGTAGAACTTGCTCTCACATGGGCCAAAAAAAGCTACACATAGACCAATGTAGGAGCTACCGTTCCGATGTAATAATCACTTTGTTGACGCATTGCAATTCGCCAAAGCTCTTATTTTTACCTGGACATCTCTGTAAGGCCTTAAATGAATGGTTTGACAAGCTTAAAGCCGGGTAATAACATAAAAGGATTTGTCCATTTGCTTCGGATTCAATGTTTTTGTTACGCCAGCAATGGACCCGCGTATTCAGGCCTACTCTAATAGTGTGTAAGTCAATTAGACAAAGACCCGTCAGAGTCTATATAAGGAAGGACATTTCTGTTCTGTTCGAACTTAAGAGCAGCAATGTGCGTTTCCTATTATAGCAAAGCCAGGTAATTGTGAAGGTTTCAAAGGACGAAAGATTCATAGCTAAAAGAGTGGCGTGATCTCTAACTAACTGTTTAAATGTGGCTGTGGGCAGAATGCCATTCTAGAAGTACATATTTGAGTGGAGATACATTTTGCCGCTATTTACTTCATCAATTGGTAATTACCCTTAATATTTCGATATCCAGGCGCCCATATAAATAGCATTTCATAATGCAGGGCTATCTCCTTCACTTAGAAAAGAGCCAACTATTTAGGTAAATATGTTTCTCTCAACACATGATATAGTTATAGTTACCTTACTGGTTATAGTTAACAAATCTTGCGATGAGAGGAATATATTTAGCTGAATCTTTCCTCAGTGTATACAAATATGGCTTTAGGTACTTAGGATTGTTTATATATTTTTCTGAAGCTTTAACCGCTGCCTGACTGTGAAGCCTCCTGCTGCCTCTAAGAAAGCTAACACTTCCGCTTGATATGCTCCGCAGGTGGTACTCAGTGGAGTCGAAAATATGTCAACAGCCTCAGTTTAAAAACTTCTCCTCAGACTCTCTCTTAAAGATTGCCTATGTCGTGAGGCAAATGGTGATGTCTGCTATACCAATCGGGTCTTGACTGTATCACAACTTTGTATTTCTTTTCGAAAGTGAGTGAGGGTAAACAACATCCGATGCGAATGGGTTCCGAAATTGGTGATGACGCACAGTGGTCCCATTTTCGAGGAGATCAGAAGTGATGCTTTATTAATTTTAATTCATTTTATTACCACGGTAAGGGTCATACAATAAAGAGCCTGTTCTCACGGGACTTTAACGTTCCCTAACCCTGGATAAGCTAAATATTGAAGCAAGTTCCAGCTACTACAACCGGCTAGCCTTCTCCTACAACCTTATTATCTATCTCGAATAATAGGCAGCACGAAAAATTCGTCTGCAGAGGATTGATTCAAAAATTAGTCCGGCGGCATCATTCCAGGCGGTTTAAATGTAAGCGAGACGATTTAAACCTAATCGAAGTAAAGCAAGTTGAAGACAAGACCGATAGAGTAATAAAATTGCAATCGGAGACGATGTCGTCGGCAGACGAATCGATCGTGCGGCCCATGGGAGGCGGGAGCAAAAACGCTAATAGGCCCTGAGCGCTTCTTTTCAATAGGACTGCCCACCATCAGAGAAGAGCTTAGGAAAGAAGCTATTGGGGGTTAAAATAGAAAAAGATATGATAAACTAATTGACCACACAAAGAACAAGCTACGAATTCTAATAGGTATCTTAACGGGTCATTGGAAATTAAGAAATCATCTACACAAACTCTGAATCTGGTCCACTGATTCATGCCGTCACTAAACCCGCATCCGAATCACGTGCACTCGATGTTACCTAACAATCTACTGGATATCCTAAGAGGGCTAGTACTGCCCGAGATGCTGTAAGGAACAAGATGGCACAATTGATCTCCTGGTCGCAGTGCATTCCTCAACTGAATATCTATCTATAACAGATTCCCATATAAGCTGCAGGAATTCTATATGTAGTACTTTTGTCTAAGAATGAGAAATCGTGTAGATTGGTGAATCTTCACACCCTTCCATAAGGGGCAGATATATCAGATATTGTCTAGTTTTAAGAATTTTTTTTTTTTGGTTTTTGTGCGGTTTATATATTGCAAAAAGAATTTCATTAAAATCGAAAAAATATTTACACAATTTTGCACAAATAGTGGCCACCTTACGAGCAATTGGATTAAGTGGAAGTAGTTGCAAAATTGCATTTGGTACATTTGTGGGCGTGTAGCAAAGAGCCCCAATTGTACAAAATTTCGCGACTCTTTTTATGTTTAGAGGCTGCCATTGTTGACCATGCGCTCGCTTACTGCGAAGCCCAGAAGACATCATCTTCCCTTTCAATGCCAGCATGTAATATAGCCCTTACCAAACATAAAAAAGCCCACTTTAATACATTCTATAAATATTTTATATTCATAAAAACGTCATAAAAATTAAAATACAAAACAACTCTTAAGAATTTTATAACATTTTTAAAAACGGTTAAAATATGTATGCATTTAATTACCCAAATTACCTAATTAGCGGCTGTGAAATTCAAATCCTGACTAATTGCTCCATGCAGCATTTATGCAAGCATGAATGTGCATCTCTGTGTGTGTGTGTGTGTATGTGGCCTTGAAGTTTCCACTTGATGATAAACACAAATTATCTCATTTAGATATTAACTTACTCATAGTTTTAAGTAATAATTACATAAGTGCACATTATGTAAATAGATTTGGGTGACAAGGTTACAAGTGCCAAATCATTGAAGCATACAATTTAATTAAAAAACTTGAAATGTAATAACAACGAACGATGCAAAAGCGTCACTTAAAATAGCAACAACGACACACAAAAAAAAAATCAGTGTAAAACTTAAATATGTGCAACAACAATTCCGATACCAGCCGAATTTGATTGGATAAGGTGAGGCTGCGATTGAAAAGTGTATGGAAAATAAACAGAAAACCGCCAAAAATAATAACTGTAACGAAATTGAGTTTATTCAAGGTAGTCACTCCAAAAGCAGCATTCGAAAAATACGCCGAAAAATGAGAATCATCAAAACATCATTTCGCCGCATAATTAATGTGGTAATACATGAGCGATAATTCGCCCATTATCGAGCGCTGTAATTATAACAGCAAAAAAAAAACAACACATCTAAAACAGCCGACTAATAAGAGCGACAATGGCACGAGCTTTGTTGTAGCAATATGCATGAGTTTACAGCGTGCAGTGATTGCAGTGCCGCTCAGCCGGAGGTAGCAAAAGCTGTCACCAAATTTGTTGGCAAGCGAAGCCACCACCAACCGTGGCAACACGTTAGTTTGCACTTGGCGGCGTTGACGACAAACTAAATATGTAATACTATAATTGCACACATCATCGGCATCGGTATCGACATCGCCATCACCAGCGCTGCACAAATCATTATCTAACGCTGTTGTCATCGGCGGCGGCGACATTGAAGGGGCAGCCAAAGCAATCGCAGCCGCAGCAGCAACAGCTTCGTCATCTTCATGGCTGTCGACAACATCATTTCATATTTGAGCCATTCAAAGACATTCGACGAAGACATTGAATTGATGGCGTTCAGGCGTTCAGGCATTCCTCAGGCATATGCTGGCTGATCTGGCAAATTAATGTCGCTGCACAAACTAACTGACTAACTAAATGGAATTGTCGCGTTGTTGCAAGGCTGCGCTTCACTTCTTTGTATGTATGTATGTAGATTTCGAAGTGCCTATACATACATATATAGTCGTATGTATTTATCTTAGGGTGACCCAATTGCGAAGGTCAAACCCCCAGTGTGCATAGATATGTAAAATAAAATCGTCGATAGCTGTAAACTAAATTGCCAATCGCATAAAAGCAATTTGTACATCATCGTCAATCATTCACACAGTCGCACATCGCGTATACTCGCAGTTACATATATTTAGATGTAAGTATGTTTGCAGCCATGTAGACATTAAAAATCAGAGTAAAATCGTTTTTCAGTCGCCGAAAAAAAATGGTAAGTGCGCAAGAGCAGCAACAACAGCAGCACTAACGGCAACACCGCAACTGCTCTACAATCCGCCGCTAATGTTGCGCAATATTTCAGAATAATTCTATGTTTTATGAGCGTGGCAGGGTAATTAAATGAAGCGTTTAGCTAGCTGTGTGGCATGCATGTTGCAAAAATGAGTTGTTGCTATTTAGCAGTTACCTTCATACTTTGCTGCATAATGCTGTGAACGTACCTACCTACATACATATGTCCATATGTTATGCATACTACCAGTGTACGTGTGTGTGTGTGTGTATGCGCGCTTGCAAAGTGGGCAAAAGCCATTAAAAGCAGCCCAAATGCGCTTGAGAATCTTTGAAAAATCGAAAGTGAATTTCCATTCACATAATAAACCGAATGACCGACCGCTTCAAAGCGCTGTTGGTTGATTTGTTTTGGCTTCAATGGCTTAGTTGGTTGGCTGCTTCACTGACTGCTGATGGGCGACTGTTTGAGCTCATAAATTGACAGCTTAGATAAACGCGCTCGCTTTGCAGCTGTGCGAGGATGTGCGCGTAAGTGTGTGCGTACATATGTGTGGTTGTTCTTCTGCCCATATTGGGCGGCTTGCCGCACTTGAGACACATTTTTGTGGAGGCAGTGGCTGGCGTGAGACTTGAAAGATGTAACGATGTAACTGGAGATTGACAGAAATGCGCAATGAGTTTGATGTATGGGGTCGTAAAAAATGGAACTAGCATTTTAATTATTTTTATTTAAATTATTTTTTAAGTTTATTTTGCATGCATTTTTTGTTTGTTTTTTTTTTAAGTGCAAATATCAAGCTAGTATAAACTGTTTGCAATCCACTGACCGCTCTCACGTGGTTTTTAGGCCAAGTTTATCTGCCTGTTCTCGATTTTGGTTCTTTCATGCATTTCAGATGTAACCATGTAACTGGAGATTGGCAGAAATGCGCAATGAATTTGATGTATGGGGTCGTAAAAAATGGAACTAGCATTTTAATTATTTTTATTTAAATTATTTTTTAAGTTTATTTTGCATGCATTTTTTGTTTGTTTTTTTTTTAAGTGCAAATATCAAGCTAGTATAAACTGTTTGCAATCCACTGGCCGCTCTCACGCGGTTTTTAGGCCAAGTTTATCTGCCTAATCTCGATTTTGGTTCTTTCATGCGTACTTATAAAATGTTGTTAAATATCGCGACCCCAGCGCCACCTAACGACTTTTTTTAATGTACGGTAGACATACAAGAAAAAATTTGCCGTACACCCCTCAGTTAAAAGTAGATATTTTTGTAAGGCAATTTCAGATTTTCTTTTGCCGAAAATAGGGGTCGCCTTTTTTGTATTTTACCTCATATCTGCGGAATTTACATATGTAGTAAGATCTATCGAAGTTTTTGTCTTTACGTTTTTGGTTCCGTTCTAGTACTTACCCACCAATTCTCAGTTCCTTCCACCCTAACGTACCACCCTGATGTCAGTAAATTAATTTATTGAAAAAACTGTATTGCCGAAAATATATTGTCACCGAAAAATATTCGGTAATTTTTTTCGAAACTGGCTGTCAAAAATACTTTAGACCTAGAGGTGTACAGCGAAATTTTTGTTTGCTTGTAAAATGGTACGGTCTAATGTAGGAGACCGTAATTACGATTTTTTTCGGCGCTGGCGTTACACGTTTCGTTTCCAGACGATAAAATCCAATATCTCGAGAAGATGTGGGTATCGATTTTTTCTTTTTTGACTGAAAACCGTATGCAATGAACTTACGAAAAAATGTACCATAAGTATGGTCTCAAGAACCGAAAAAATAAATTTAAAATTTAATTTGAATGGTTTTTATCAACTACGAAAAAAAAAATTAAATCAAAAATTTTATTTTGAAAGTCGTTTTTAATACTTTCAGGGAATTTTAAATTAAATAAAAAAAAAAATGAATTATAAAAGATAAATTTTTGATCTTAATTTTTTTTACCCAAAACTTAAAAAAATTAAAATTTGTTTTTTGGTTCTTCCAACCATGGAAATGGATTCTTTAATGTAATAATAGCAAAAATATGTGTTTCAAGCTTTTTAAAAGGTTAATTTCATAGTTTTTTTCAGGTAAAAAAAAATTTAAAAAAAGATCCATATTTTTGACAGTCATTTTAAAGGTCAGGGTAATTCTTTTATACTATGAAACTTTTTTTTTTGAGTTTTCCATCTCAAAAGCTTTAAAATACTGTTGCATTGGTTTGCTAGCTCCGTTCGAAGTTATCTGTCTGTAAACGACAGTCTCGACAAATTCCATTTGGCAGATTAGCGCGAACAGGCAGTTACTTGTTATATGAATGAAAAATCGAGAATTTTTTTTCAGATTTAGAAAATTTTAGATTTAGGTCAATCGCTTGCTTTTGAATGTTAGGAATTTAATTAATCTGCTGCATTAAGATACTATTGTTGCCAACTTACGATATCTAAACATACCTGTACACAGAGAAATTATCGTTTTCAAATTTGTATGGAACGTTTTACGTTTAAAAACGTTTTGACCCAGGTTTTGCACCTACAATATTTATTTTAATTTTGAGAATGAAAATTTTCAATTCAATTTCCAAAATCCATGTATTGGTTTTTGATACGAACATTTTCAAATCGTTTTTAAAAACGATTGTTTGAAAATTGAATATGCGCATGTTGAAATTAAATCCTAAAATGTTTTATCTTCATTTTAAAAATATGCGTTTTCAAATATGATATTCAAATTTTATTTTTATTAAATTACAACAAGTCGTTTGGTACACACATTGTCAAAAATATATTGATATACATATACTTATAAATAAGTTACAACATTTAATAAATGAAATACAGATGTAATACATACATAAATACATACATACAGATGTTCTTGGCTTACTTCCAAGCTGGGCCTGCTAATTTTACTTCACGCTGGCCAAATCCTGTAATTTAAATTAAGAAAGTTTTAAATTACTATTTAATAACCCATAAGAATTTGTTTTTGTAAGTTACTCTTACCAAAGCTTTTTTTCGGTCAAAGAAGTCCACCAATGTCCCTTGTATGTAGTTAGGGGTTAGAATGGCAGTATTGTTTGTATAACTTCATCGCCTTTTCTGAAGATTGAAGTAACTTAATTATCTGAACACAATTTTTCCGACAAATGATGCAAGCATATGAAAGTTTTTCATTATAGCTAGGCATATGCTTTTTAAATTCTAATATAAAACATTTTAGTTTTAAATATTTTTCATACCTAATTGACTGAACATAAATTAACGTTTTTATTTAAAAAATGTCTAGTTTTTTTTTGCTTGTTGAAAATTGTGTCGCACTAGAACTTGTTGGGAAAATATTCTAAAATGTTTCATTTAAGTTTTTAAAATACGCATTTTTGACGCTAGTTCTTTAATGTCGTTTGTTCCCCTCAGTAAAAAAAGTGAATATATTATAACGATCATTTTTGTTTTGCGAATGTTTCGTTTTAAAGTCGTAAGTACAAATACTGTATTTTTTATTTTGTATGAAGTAAAATTATATCAAAAAATTTTATTTTACAATTTCTTTTAAAAACTTGCATTTTACCTGTCTCATTTTCTCTGTGTAGGTATGTATTTACACTAGGGTGTTCTAGAATATAAGGAATTTTTTGTTGCGAAAGTTGAGTTGTATACCATTTTAAATATTTCCTTTTGGTCTAAATAAGGCTTATAAAAAGTTTTATGCTGTCGAAAGATAATACCCGTGTGGACTTGGTGGAACTGGGATTTCCTGCTTCGCTAGTGGGACTAAGTTGCATGACAGCAATGAACTTTCGATATGTTGCTACCTCAGCAAATAAACGAGGCTAGTTTCTGTGTGTTTTGTTCTCTTGCACATTCACGAAATTCTCCGGTGAGGTGGCGGCTTCAGAGTAATGTGCTCTGCTGAAATTTTAGACGCTATCGCCGGTCATCAAGCTGGTCGTGGGCCCATAAGATCTATTCTTGAGCTGCTGCTAAGGTCGTCCGGTATGAGAAGCTCCCCTTTCGCTACTGCGCTTTGTACAGGTCTCCAGTCTTACGGGTCATATTTCTGGCACAACCTAATGTACACACATACCTACAGATTTGTTTGAAATTAAACTATTTTTTCCTCGCACAATAGGCTTTGAAAACCGAATAAATATTTCTTGCCTGCCAATCACCGGCAGCAGCTATACTCGTACATACTAGTTTCATATATGTAAGCCTTGGGCAGCAGTAGCAGTATGCAAATTTTTTAGCTACCGTGAAGAAATACCACAACTCAGTTCCACTTATCAAAGCATGTCTATAAATTGGCACTTCTGCGATTTTATTTGATTTCCACGTTCTGCGCCTCCTGCCACTTTAAACACTTCTTTAGTTAACTGCAGTAAGTAATTAAACGGTTGCGATTGCTTCATTGCTACTTCTTGATCAAACATACTGAATGTACAAAGAATCGTTTAATTGCACGGCAGCCACTTGATAGAAATTAAAAACAAACAAAAAAAAAAATGAAATACATAATTAAAAACAAAAAAAAAAAAATAATAATNGTCTTGATCAAACATACTGAATGTACAAAGAATCGTTTAATTGCACGGCAGCCACTTGATAGAAATTAAAAACAAACAAAAAAAAAATGAAATACATAATTAAAAACAAAAAAAAAAAAATAATAATAATAAAAAATTAAGTGTCGAACTTGATTTATGAATTGTTCGCTGAATTGCGATTTTATAATTGCTCATTTGTAGTCGTTAATCAGCTTGAAGGGTATTTAACGGAAATAATGGAAGACGTGCATAACCACAAAACAAAATATTTATGAAGTTCTTTATGACAGCTGCGTTAAATACACGACGAATATATTTAGATAAGCTCTTTGCATTCGAAAGGTCTATAAATTGTTTGAGATTACGAGTTTGCCAAAACAAAGCTACCAAATTTTAAACAAATTTTCTTTACAGCTGCTCTAGTAAAAACCAAACGATTGTACTAACGAATGCCATGAAAGAGTAGTGATGCACAAGCGTTAAATACAGTTAGGCAATTTCTAATGCAATTCGTGCAGTTTTAGTTACATATTTACCAATATTATTGTTTCATTTGTGTGTTGAAATTTAGCGACTTTGTTTGATGTTTACAGTTATCGTTGCTGCGCCCTATTGTATTTCTAGAAAAAAACTAAAACAGTGAAACTAAAATCCACAAGATCTGCTGCATCTCAACACTGACTGCCCTTACACGCTTCGTTACAGTTATTGCTATGCCGCATCAACGATACTGATATCAAAATAAATCGATTCATCAATGACAGCACGTTGACATTGAAAGCGCATGTTTTGTAATCAGCAAGCCCAAAAATGAGTTTCGAAATACTTCTTGTGTTGCAGAGTTCAAATGCAATGAACTTTTTGATACACAAAATGTAGCTAGGAATGAGTGATAACCTTAAGCGGAAATCTCAAATATTGCCAGATCTAATCTGGTAATATTTATGGCTTGGTAAGAAAAATGCAATAATCATCTTCATAAAAAAGCGCATCATATCGTCGAAAACTTCTTAAATTGTAATAGCAATGCTGTGAGTTTCTTGGAGTATGTTAAAACTCATTTGCTCAACACGAATATTTGGCTTATTTTAGGCTTGGAACTCGTTTTTATTTAACATTTTTTTCCTCGCTCTGCCCTACTACTGCCTTAGCTAGCATTAGCATAGAGAACTAATGAATTTCTTCGACTGAATAAAAGCTTTCCGTGAACTTAGACTTCCCATCTTTGCTTCGTGGGGCATGTTCCGTTTATTATAGAGTCTCTGGTTTATTTAACGAACATATCAAAATTTGGTAAAAAGAGGAACAGTTCACATTACGCCCCGCCATACGGCAACGGACTTAAAAGATACTTATTTAAATTATATAGCATGCACGATTGATTTTTATTCTTACTTGTTACCAATAGAGTCACTAATGTTTTAACTAATATTTTGTCACTATCATATTTTGTAAATATAAAAACGCTTCCTATAAATTCATGCTTACTTCTTCATAATATGACATTTGGAAGGTTTTTTTTCACTTCTAATTTTGTTTAAAGAACACACTTGCATTACACTCGATAGACAGCAAGGATCTGACGGAAGTGTAGGCGTTTCGAAAGATACATCTTTTAGGAATTAGTTAACGTACATATAAGCATTTTGAAGTAAGCGATTTTTGTTTTATACACCCTCTTAAACATGATGTATTTTGCGTTGCCATATGACAACACGGGGTCAATTTGGGTTAATTTCTTTCTTTTTTTAGAGTTTTTGTTCCGAAAAGGAATTGAGACAAAAAACGTATTTATATTTCAACCGGGTGACGCTGCACAGTGACTCAAAATTTCCATTTCGTGTTCACAATTCACTGGAGCCTTCAGTTTGCATTCAATTTCATAATTTTTTTTTAAGTAAAAGAAAATAAAACATTTTTTTTGTCTTTTTAGTATAAAAATGAACAAATTGAAAGTGTCTAAGAACGCGAATGATTTTTTAAATTTTTCTGGAAACTCAAATTGTTTTTTTAAATTCTTTGAAAATTTGTTTATAACATTTAAATTTTTTTTCCTTTTGGGGTAACCCTGCAATTGTTTTCAACTAGTTTTTATTATGTAGCATTTATAAACTGAAACAGGAGAATCGAATTTCTGCAACATTGCTACTTTTTCTGCACTCTACTCAAAAAAATTTAATACAAACAAACAAAAATTAAAAAATCGCTGAACTGGTCTCTTGCAGTAAATTGCGTACACTAAATGCCAGTTTTGAACTACTGTGCGCTGGGGTTAGTTTTTGAATTATCACCAATTCAGCGCCACCTAGCGGAAATGGAATACACTCTTCACTAATTCCGCTATCCATATTTCAAGCAACAAATACTCCATTCACTTCTTGTTGGCCAAAACAAAGAGAACGCTATAATAAGAGAAAAAAGGACCTCTGGTCCTGCTAATTTCTTTGAACAACTTTTTGTGCCAGTTTGACTGCGTTTTTCCATATTTCTAAAAATCCGCTCTACTACTAACGGAGCTGCCAGAGATCTTAGGCTTCATTATTAAAAAAAAAAANCCGCTCTACTACTAACGGAGCTGCCAGAGATCTTAGGCTTCATTATTTAAAAAAAAAATCCATTACATTCTAATCAGAAATGAAGAATTTGAATTCTTGTCTCCCCTCTAAACCATTTGATCGCCTTCAATGTGTGTACTATGGGACATTTTCAAGTTGAAACAACCAACATGTTCCGCTCTATTTGGAGCATAATTTTTATTTCAAAAAGTTTCATTCTGATTATTTAATATTCTATGTTCATAACTTCCCATATGTACCTATTTTATGTAAGGTAATGCTCCGCCTTAGATTTGGCGTAATCACTGCCTGTGGGCATTTTTCAAAATGTGTTTGAGCTGTCGGCTCAGTAGCATTCGCTTACAGAATTTTTGGGGGTTTCAGATTGATCAACAGTGAAATAATATTTTTTTAACCTTTGGAGAGCTTAAGAATTTGCATTTTCACAGCTTTGCAAGTGGCAGAAAAAAGTATTAAAATAATAATCGCCACATAATTGTGTTGAAAGTGAAATTAATTTTAGCGCCTGCACACCAGCTGTTGCTGTCAGATGATCATTTTTCTTAACTTCATACTTATTTTTAGCGACAAATCCGCTTCGTTGTTAAAAATTCTTTTGAGAGCTTTTTTCTTCTTTTCTCTCTGCTTATATCTTTTGCGTAGTCTTAGTTGTGAAGAGCTGCTTATTTATCAATGTTAGAACATAAAAACTTTGAACTTGCTGTCATACATCATTTCTTCTTCATTCGTATTTGCCTAAGGTGACCAGAATTTTTTCATATTCCAGGAGGACAAATTCTCCACATTGAAAACACAAAAAAAAATTATATTTATCTAAAATAAATAACGAATAAATTAACAATCCAAAGTTTCTCTAAACACAATTCAAACAATTTAATAGTACACTGTGTTGGATAATTATAAGACCGCCACATATTAACAAGTTTGGACTATTTCTTTTTAAATTATTTAATTGTTATTATATTACTTGTAAAAGAAGTTGCTTGTTCTTCGTATTTCGTCAAAGTTTGACTATAATTTTGTATCAACGCTATATCTCGTTCAGTAATATCATTAACATATTTAATACTCCTTATCGTCTCTAAGACAATCAACTTCAGGGCCCTTTTTTAGAGAATTGAATGCCCTACGAGAATATGCCCAGAAAAAAACGTATATCCCTTTTTATAACCATTTTTAACGGTTTAAAAGTTATAACATTTCAAATGAAAACAATTTTTTTACATGTTATTTACATATAAAATTTCAAATGGACACTTTTAAAATTTAAATACAAATTTTTCTAAATGTTAGAATTTCCTTCTCAGTAAATAGGTTATTTTTAAATTCGCTAGTTATTTTGTATCACCCTAATATATATATACACAATAATTACTCGTTCAAAGTAATAAGTATAAGTGGCAAACTTTTCCGGAAAACACCCCCCAAAAAAAAGGGTGAGGATCCGCCGCTAGGCCTGTGCTATTTTTGATTATTGGACGCGAAATAATACATTTTCTTAAAAAATTGTAAGCATATTTGCGCTCCAATGCAACGAACATACTTGCTTTAAGCCATTTTACAAATGATTTTATCAAGATAAAAACTCCCCACACACAAGGATTGCCACTGATAATACTTATACACATTTGGCAAACAAAATGACATATGGTAGGCAATGATTTTGGCCTGTGAAGACGCGTCGTAATAGGGTTTCCCCCCGCCACCGTGAATTACTTTGTAGGCTCCTCCAATTACGATCGCGAATTCCCCCATTCCCACGGGCATATTCTTAATTCGATTTGACAATTCTCTATCTCTGTGTTTTGTTTTTTTTTTTCTTCGCTACAAACTGTATGCAAAATGTAAGTTATTGCTTTCAATTTATAAGCTTCCGTATTAAATTGGTGATGTAAACATGTAAAACCATACTTTAGGTACTCAGAAAAAGTTCCAGTTTTGATTCGTGAACTGGTTTCGATAAATTTCCTATAAAAATTAGACACGACAGCGATTTGTTCGTAATTCACATGGTAATTGGAGTGCGANGCTCCAATGCAACGAACATACTTGCTTTAAGCCATCTTACAAATGATTTTATCAAGATAAAAACTCCCCACACACAAGGATTGCCACTGATAATACTTATACACATTTGGCAAACAAAATGACATATGGTAGGCAATGATTTTGGCCTGTGAAGACGCGTCGTAATAGGGTTTCCCCCCGCCACCGTGAATTACTTTGTAGGCTCCTCCAATTACGATCGCGAATTCCCCCATTCCCACGGGCATATTCTTAATTCGATTTGACAATTCTCTATCTCTGTGTTTTGTTTTTTTTTTTCTTCGCTACAAACTGTATGCAAAATGTAAGTTATTGCTTTCAATTTATAAGCTTCCGTATTAAATTGGTGATGTAAACATGTAAAACCATACTTTAGGTACTCAGAAAAAGTTCCAGTTTTGATTCGTGAACTGGTTTCGATAAATTTCCTATAAAAATTAGACATGACAGCGATTTGTTCGTAATTCACATGGTAATTGGAGTGCGAGTTGTGTATGAGAGAGCGAACTACGTAATTGGAGTGCCGTAAGAAAGCCGTATTAAATATTATTGATTAAAAGGCGTTTACACTGTTCAATTTACACAGGCGGTTGTTGGATCAAAAGTTTACATCATTTAACTAAGAGTTGAAAAATGTAAACCCTTTTTAAATATAATGATTGTGTACGATCAGGAAATATGTAATAATATTCTCAACGAAAATTTTTGAAAATATCATCACTGCATCAAGTTTTATACTTGAAAAGGAGGACAAGGAGGGCATTTTTGCTCAAAAGGAGGACAGAGAAGGACAATATTTTTGAGGAGGACATATCACATTTGAGGAGGACAATCCTCCTCAAAGGAGGACGGTTGGTCAGCTTATATTTGCCGCACTCGAAGTTTTTGTTAGCCCAATGGGAAGGTATGTATATCTGCACATGCATACATACATTTGTACATATGAGTTTGATAAATTGGACTGGAGTTAAGTGGCATAACTCAAGTTGGTAGGTGGTACAATTAACGACCTTGATGGCAAAGTTTAAGCAAATGTTTCCGGAAAATGAAAAATATCTTTAAAACAAGAAAGAATAAGAAATAAGTTTGAGACAAATCATCTGTTTATTTTATTGGTATTTAACATCCGGCATGTTACAACTCTTGGGAAACATATTTTTTTTAATAAATAATTTTTTTAAAGAAATTTGTACAGGAGTGATTAAATGAGCTCATTAAGCTTCTGAAGCCCACATATTTGGCATCTAGCGGCGTTCTGGAAGGTCACTATCCGTTCGGGATAAATACCTACACGCTATAAAACGAAAAATCACATCTCTGCTGATTAGCTTTCGCGAGGCTGAGATTGGCTCGTATTTAAAACCATCCCTTATGAACCTAAGAGGATGGACATTCTCGATTTTCTCACAGTTTTAACCACAAAACTTTTGATACTATTTTATTGTCGCACTGCATGTCGTAATTCAAAGCGTTAAAAGGCGTTGAAGCTGAAATCAACTTCCCGAAATTTACATATGTACACTTCTCGGAATTTAAATAGCGCACCCTTTTAATCCTCAGTATTTACAGTTTTCCTTTTGTTTGTGTAATATTCATCAATTTTTAATAAAAACATAGTACATTATACAATACATAAATCCGATTTTAAAGTTTTATACAAATTGAAACAAAAGAACCCCAACAAAGGGGTGTGCTATCCTAATGACCACCAGGGTAAGTTGAATTTTGAATGCAATTTTTGATGACATACTCGACTTATGATCGACAAAATTTTAATATGGAAGAAAATGTGCAGCACCTTCAAAAAAAAAAATAAATAAAAAAATCAAGTTACAGCTAAATACTTGAAATTTTCACTTTATTTATACTGGAATGGAATGGGCTACAAAACTGTATACATTTTTTCTAAAAATATTATTAATTTTTCCATTGCAAGTCATTAGGAGAGCGCATCCATGATTCAATAATGAAAGGTTTTGTTTGTAGCTCTTTTCTAAAATTTGACACTCCCACCCACAGAGATGGGTGGTATGACAACATTATAGCAGTGCAATCTTTTAAAGAGAGAGCATGAAATATGCATGTGAAGATGCTGAGAAAAGAACACGAAAGCTTGACAACCCTGGCGCAGGGCAGAATAAATGCAACACTATCTCGAGAGAAGAAAACGCTTTAAGATAAAAGGTTGGATTACAAGAAANTATGTGAAGATGCTGAGAAAAGAACACGAAAGCTTGACAACCCTGGCGCAGGGCAGAATAAATGCAACATTATCTCGAGAGAAGAAAACGCTTTAAGATAAAAGGTTGGATTACAAGAAAACTGGGCAACCCTCATGGAAAATATTTTTTGATTTAAATTCTCAAAAATACCTTTCATTTGATATCTAAATTGTTTTAACTAAAAAATAGGTGGAAACACTCTTCAAAAATATTTCTGAATTGATCTAAATCGTCAAATGAGAAATGCCGTAAGTTTGAAATTACTTCGCGCCATTGACTAAACCGAACTGTCGTGTGTTACGATTGGCCCCATGGATGTGGTTTGCCAATATTATATTGCGTCAAAGTCCCATTCGGGGGTGTAGGCCAATACCTACTTAAATACCTTTGTTGACTCATTTACCAGAACCGTTGCGCGTCTCTTTAGCCTACATTGACTTTCTGTAGCCCAATGAATCTCACCCATTTTGTCTTCTTGTCGCTAGCGAATGCAGAACAAACATTTCTTCAAATTTTAAATGTAAAAATTTCACTACTAAAAATTTTTAAATGTTCCTAAAACTTAAAAAGAAATTTGAAAAAGAAATATCACTGTTTTTGTATTTAGGAGTAGGATGGGAGTGTCATTGAAAAAATTAGAGTGAGAGAAAGTTTTTCTTACAAAACTTTTCATTATTGAATGATGATATTTTTTTTATTTTAATTTGTATAAAACTTTAAAATCGGATTTACACGTTTTTTGTTGTAGACGATGCTACATTTTAATAAAAAACTTATCAATACTAAATAAACAAAAGGAATAATGTACTTATTTAGGATCAAATGACTAGAAGTGTACATTATTCCAAATAAACTTGTCCGTACATTTAAATACAAGTATGTAGTGTGTGCAACGAACTGCCAATGAGTATTTCTTGCTGCACAATTGCCACTGCAACTGCAACCACCATTAATTAAACTCCAGCCACTCGCTTGCAACCACTCACATACTACGCATGCGCAGACGCAAAGACGCTTCAAAATTGCTTTGGTCAATTGGCCTGAACTTGTGAGTGCCAAAATTAGTTTTAATGACGTTGTTGTTTGCCAACCTACGGAAAAACGCGAATAACAAGCTGCGGCTGCTAGAAATAGAATAGCGGCGTGAATGAATGAGCGAACCAGCAGCAGCGCATCCGTTTCTAAATGAGCTTCGCACGTTTCTCATAGCATCACTAAAGTAGTTAAAGATGTCGCTGAGAAAAAAAAATAAAAGAAATAAAAACTAAAAAAAAAAAAAATAATAAAAAATATGAAAGCGCATAAGCGCATGTTTGTCCGTCCACATAGCAGATGACGGCGGCCCAGTCTATCATTTCGTCGCAAAGCTCATTCATGCTGCCATCCGGTTAGCTAAAAATCATGCGTAGTTGTATGCGCGAAAATGTTCCGCCTGCATTTGTGCGTATATCCGTTACATTATACCGTGGCACAGCTGCAATGGCGTTGGTCCGAGTGCCATTCCGCGGCGAGTCTATTTGTCTGCCTGTCCACAGCTACTCCACAACCGAATGCTTATTCATTTGTCCACCGTCGTCTGTCCACCGACCTGTCCGTCTATTTGTTTGTTTGTTATTCTGACCATGCGTTTGCGGCTCTGTTTTGATTTATGTGCACTTTTGCCGCTTGGTCATTACCTTTACAGCCTCCTCGACTCGCGCTCTCCGCTTCAAAAGTCAAACACTGCCATTCATTTACAATAATTCACTTGGCTGGTTGCAATGTTAAAAGGTTAATTGGTATGATTTGTACACTTTGGTCATTTGCTGTGGCGCCCCAAGAAGAATTGCATTGCATCTTAAGCGGTACATATTTTACGCGTACGTATGTTTGCAATGAGGATATTTTTATTAACTCGTTTGCTTATCATGTCTTTCCGTTGCTTTTCATTGGTAATTGAATACGATTTCTTGATTTAAATGATGCGATAAATTTGTTAACATGCGATGATGTGATTAAAAACGTGCGGTTGTGGTAGTTTATTTTGAGAATTTCCGAAAAAATTTGCATGACTGATAAATTTCGTAATTAATATATGTTTTTGTATTAATAAAACGGGTTTAAATCTGATATTATTGATTACTTAAACTCTGGAAAATTTCAGCCAGAAGCATCTATACTTCATAAGGGCTGATCTTTATGGCCTTAATATACTCGTTCCAATAAGGGCTGGTACCAATTTCATTGGCACCTAATGATCTTGCATTTTAATTGTTTTCAACTTTGTCGCATATTTTTTGTCTGATTCTTTTCTATCGCAATAAAGAAACAGTTCCACTTCCGTTTTACCTTATTTCGGTACCATTACTGGGATTACACCCACTGCTCGTTTGCGCGTAGCGACTTGGTTCGAAGTCGATATAGAAACATCGACCATAGAGTGACTTTTCGCTAGCATCTTCATGAAATCCTCCTTATCCTCCTTAATCGGCGAGTTGGTCAGCTGACGATCGGTCGAATTCGGCGGGTTGCATTAAGAGTGTGTGATCTGGTGAAGTTCTTGGCCTTACCGCTGGTTATGTAGCTGTTACCATGTCAACCCGCTGCAATCTCAATAGGCGGCTGGGTGGTGAGCTTATTACTGGATGGTGCATAGCTAGGCTTTGGTCTTTCTTGCATCCGCTGTGTGACTTCCTTGTGGACTTTATCGTCAGAAAGCTTAGTGGTACTATAGCTCTAAATGTGGCATGCGTTATTGGCTCTGCGTCCATAATTGGTTTCATGATTGGCGCAAAATGGGAGAGATCCATTGTAACCGGGTAATGCTGAGCAGCTCGAAAAGTTGTTCAGTGTCCGAAGCATTTCTTCGTATGGATCGTACGGCATTTTAATCCAGTAGAAAAGAAAGTGGTTTTCGCAGGGATTTTCCGAGATATAGACATTTAAAGAACCTTATTTATTTAGATTAAAACATAGTGACAAAGTTCACCGTAGCGGTGGTGGAAAATTGTGGCATGTGGTTGGTAAAGTTGGTTTACAGGTCGCCATGGGAAAAAAACTATTTTTCTATTTTAAAACTCTGGTTCTCTACAGGAGACTTCCAATAATAATACCCAATTATTTATTTAACCATCTTTTAGTACTAAAGATCTTTTATTTATTCCCCATTGCATTTTCTGGGGTTTTCGGCGAACCTATAAAATATAGTTACTATGAAAAATGGTTAAATAAAGAATTGGGTATTATTGTTGAGAATCTTCTGAAGAGAAGCTCTGTTTTCCGATCGAAAAATATTGATTTTCAAAAATTCTATACCATTTTTACGAAAAGTGGCTTTTTCCCATATAAAATACCTGGAAAACTTTGCGCACTTTGATCGACCTTTAATTATTTTTTGATTTCAAAATAAAAAATAGGGGTATCTTTGTTTGGGATAGAACAATCCTAGGGAGTGAAAGCATAAAAATTCCGACTTTACTTTTCAGCATGCATTTTTGGACCACCCTAATGTGCATATATATGTACATCAGTGCATTGCCAAAAAACATCATTCCAAAATCAGTGCAACGCTCAATTAGCAAAATTGAAATAAATAAATTACCTCATTCTACGTTGCTGCAGAGCATTCAAATCAAAAACCCTTTTACGTTAAGCGCTGAAGCTTGTGGGCTAAATCGCAACTTTCAACGCTTAACACCTGTAATTCAAACGAATAGCAAAGAAGTAAATAAACAAAATGAAAAATTTAAAAATAACGGCTTCCAAATTTACATGGAAATGAACCAAATAAAATATATGTATGTATGCAGGGCATTTGCTATATCATGTACATACATAGTTTAGATGCAGTAATTACGAGTTGCCAGCGCTAGAAAATCAAGCCTTAACTAATGAGTAGCTGTTGAAAATTAGCCGAAAACAGTAGGTGAAGAAGAGCCTAGGCTAATTAACATACAGATGTATATATGTATGTGATTTGTAAATATCTATGATTATATATATGTTTGTATCTAGATGTGCATATGCAAATACAACCACAGTCAAGTAACACATAATCACTGTGGAGAAATGTTTTTTAATGCGAAAAGATGTTCGCAATTGCGGTTAATTCANAATACAACCACAGTCAGGTAACACATAATCACTAAGGAGAAATGTTTTTTAATGCGAAAAGATGTTCGCAATTGCGGTTAATTCACTTTTGAACATTTGCACACACTTTTGGAATGTGCAAAGCCGATCATTTACAAGCGCTTGGCAGTGATTGGCAGCAAATGCGTGAAGGTAGCAACAGCAAGCAGGTGAACTGGGTGAAAAATAAGCGAGTGCGAGAGCACTAAGAAGATAAGTCAAAAGCGGGTCAACAAATTTAATAATTTGAGCACACATGCAAAACTATATACATATGTACATTCATACATATGTAGACATGAAGCTGCTGTAGATAAATAGCGATGACTGCCAATCATCGAATATCAAAATGAATCTGCTGCAAATGTCACAGATAGTAAATATGTAGAAGCCTATGAACTCCAACATACATATTTACTTGCGTATTTACAGGTGTACTACAAACAAATTCCCAAATGGCGCCAAAGATGAATATGCATGCAGCACAGCTGGCGGGCGCACGTTTTGAAACTCCCTCAAAAATAGTAGTAATCCACTTTTGTATTTTTGACTGCCGAAATGCAGCTGCAACATAAGACACGCGGTAACACACGCGTTACTTTCAAATTTGTGCCATATACATTGATGTTCGCGCTTAACCACACACATGTGAACGTACATATATGTAGGTACTGTAGATGCACGTACGTAGTAGATATGTTGCTGTTGTTACCTGACAGCAGGCACTCAATAGTGATTATCGGCGAAATATTGATTTCGTACTAAATTCGGGTTGAGATTAACAGTTATGCTTCACAGGGATCCACACGCACAGTCATAGACATACAGGCAAGCTTGAAGTAGCCCATTGGAAATTAAAGACTTTTAGTAAACATATTATGGATAAGTAGTAGATAAGTCTGGAAATAAAGTGCATATTTTGAAATTGTTCTACAGAAAAAGGACTATATTGAAGAGAAGTCGCTGAACTCCTTGCAATTTCGGTGACATTTCATAAATTATGTATTATTTATTATTATAAAATGGCAATCGAAAATTCAATCAAAATTTCTATGTTCCATTGTGTACTGGTTTAGTATACTGTAGTGGTGTTTCGGGGTATGTGTGATAGGTTTTAAAGAATTTTGTTTTTCAGTATTTGTCGGCATATTTAGTCATTTTGTCCTTAAGTGCGCCGTACTTGAATAGTTCACCTGGCAGGATGTCAGCTCCAGCAGCTTTGTTGTTTTCAGCCGCGTAATTGCACTCGTACCTCGTCATAGTCAGGCGGCGCACTATGGGCTAAATCACATTTTTTTTAAATTAAAATCTAGCTAGCTAGAGCTAGCGCAATAGTTTTTTTTTGTGAATAAAGTTCAAGTTATGGCGATTAAACTCCTAAATTAGAGGTTAAAATAAGGAGTGAGTGGCTAAAACTCAGAAAGTTCAAGAAAAGGGTGTCCTTTTGCTTTTCTTTTTGTTGTATCTCAAAGGAAAATCATGATACCAATACATTTTTTTTGCTCTTTGTATGCATCAATCCTCATTGCTCCTATCTTCAGCGTCAGTCCACTCTCTGAAAATTTGGTTTTATTAGTTAAATAATTATATTTATAAATTTAGTTATAATTAAACGTTTTTATCTTACCCTGGTTTCAAAAATCGTTTAATATCATTACTAGGTGGTCTCTTCTTATGCATTTCTCACCTTCTGTCCAAATAAACCATTGAAAGGATTGGGTCTGACAAGTATACTGCCCTGTTGAAAGTCTCCAGGATATCGTTTTCTCTACTTTTCTTCTGGAATGTTCCCGAATTACAATGGACAAAGGCGTTAACGTGATGGCAGTTTCCAATGCCTGTTGCATTTTATGCGGAAGATGCTCTCGAAAGTATGCAGAAAATACATAGAGAGACAATTTTTTGAACATGGTCAACTTCGCCCCTCATTTCAGCCCTTAAAGTAAAGCGTGTTGACGTTCGCTTTAGTTTTCCTTTAATCAACATAACTTTAACTTTATTCACAAAAAAAAAATATTGCGCTAGCTCTTTTATTTCTCGTTATATTAGATTTTAAACAAAAAAAAAGTGATTTAGCCCATAGTGCGGCGGAACATCGACTCCATCATCATTGACCGGGGTCTCGTGTTCGTCTTCTCCAAAACTTTCACTGCTGCTTCCATTTCAGTAGGGTGGAAAAGTGTTCCCTCCATAATTTAAGTACGTCCTGGACATCGGTAACTAGGTCGCCATTGTTGTTCTTACAGGAGTACGCCCTGGTCTTGAAAACTTCCGTCAGCCGCCTAACTCTCTGGTAAAATTTTCGGGCATTCTTCCTGTCGGCCAGCATTTAAACCTCTTCCCACTCACATATTTCGATCTCTCTGTTATTATTGCGGCAAATACGTCTCGTTTGCCTCTTTAGTTCCTTATAACGGTCCCACGTGGCCCGATCGCAGCGTGGCCCTGTTGGCGGCATCTGTTTTCTCTGCAGCTTCTTGAAATCCGACTACTTATTCGGCGGCGGTACTTAATGAGCGGGAAATGTAGTTCCACTGCTCACATATGTCGGTTGGTTGAAGAGAGCTCTCTGAGAGCAGGTGTGAGGGTTTAGTAGCGAATGCATTGGCCGTCTCAAGGTGAATTCATACTAGGTGGTGTTGGCAGAACAATAAGGTTTTCTCCGCGGTAATTCTAAATGTCAAAATGATGTGTTTTTTGTACATTTGTAGCGATTCTCGCTACCATCGCGCGCCTAAATTGTTATTGTGGTTTTTGTTTTTACTCAACCGATACCACCTTGCATAAATTCGCTTTGGGCCGTCTGTTGTGACTTCAGATTTCCGCCGTTTTTTGGGGCACATTTTTGCTGCACAGGGGCGGGTGTGTATCTTGGCTACAACAAAATAATGGTCCGAGTCGATGTTTCGGCATCGGAGTGTTCGTATATACGTCTAAAACACTGGAAGCGTGCTTTCCCTCTATCACAACATGATCGATTTAGTTTCTCGTTATTCGATCTGTAAACAGATTTATGGATATTTTTGTTCTTGGACCTAGTACTGCATATTACCATGTTTCGGACTCCGGTGAAGTCGCTCAGCCTCAGTAAGTTATCAGACGTTTCGTCGTGGAGGCTGAATTTTCCGACAGTGGTTCCAAAGCTGCCCACCCTGAGAAGTCGTCAAGCACGATCGCATTTCTTGGATTTCTTGGATAGCGGTGATGTCAGCTTTTGTCCTAACGAGGAAAAGCCGGACAGAGGCACCTTCCCCATTAATGGTCCGGACATTCCCGGTGTACAACCTCGAATCGTAGTCCTTTAAACGTTTTCCGTGGTCCTCATCGGAGGCTGTGTGTATTTTTTTCACTGGAAGTGGTTTTTACGTGCGGATTCCAAACCCAGCGCACAACTTATTGCTGGGAGAGGAGTGAGTTCTTAACTAAATACACTGTTAAATGGCGAGCCACTTTCTCCAAGAAAGATGCCCGCTTGTAGCTGCACCTACTGACGAACAAACGCTGCAGACTTCAGTGAGCCCTTAAACCGAATAAGTTGGTGTGACCCCACCGAAGCTCTCTCTATATAAGTTTCGTCTGCATTAGATATGTATATGGTCAGTTTCTTTTTCTTTCATTGAATTCGGATATAATAAGTTCATCATGAAAAATTTTTGAAAGGTTCACCATTCTGCGATTTGTTTTTTTTTTTTGAACTCGCATCTTCCAGAATGAGCTTATGAGCACGCCAACTCTTAAACTGACTCTCCTCTATCTTGACCGAATGGACTATGCAATTTATAAAAAAAAGTAGTTTTTACCAGAAAGGGTCTTCGGAATCTGTAGTATTTTTCGTTGCTTAGTGGGAGCCGTATTCACGGAACGAGACTAATTTTTCTCCATAGTCCTTTCAGTGCGGCGTGATTCTTAAGCTTACTGAGTAATATTTATGTCTTATAATTCCCACTGTGTCACTCATTTGTCAGTCACATACTCACTAACGTTTTCCCTCACATACATACATACGTGAATTTATTGTAGCTATAATGTGTTTTACGTCTCGTTGGCAATTGAAGAAATATGTATTTGTTACCTCCAGCTATGCCGCCTCCAGTTACAATGCGAAGATGATTATGTTGTCGATGGATGCATTATTGCGCTTGCAACATGCAACAAATGCGTGCTACTATATTTTCAACATATATACATACACACGCATCTATGGAATGTTTAGTATACACATTCGTGCATCTGAACAAATTAATTAAATTTTGCGTCAGTTGAATGCAAAATGTTAGCTGTGGAAGCTACAAATACTTAGCATGACAACAATAGCAATAACCATTGCTGCAGGTTACATAATCGATAGTCAATTGTTGACTATGTACACCTTATCCCCAAAATGTGCCGTTATACTTGCGAAGTGATGTGGCAACGCCCCCTTCGCACCGAAGTTCTCTCTGCATTCGAAGATTATAAGCCACCCAGCAGGCCTGCTTGCTTGCCAAGTATCGTAAATTAACGTTTTTCTTTTTAATTTTTTTGGTGAGTTTTGGGCATAAACTTGGACGAGTGTATGTGTGTGTTGGTGTACCATTAGTTAGTGCATTTATCGCATTGGTTGTTGCATGCAACATGCCAAATTCATATGCCGAAAGGATCGTTGGCGAGTATGTTGTCGCTGTTGTTAAGAGAGTAATAATGTTAAGAAACTGTTTAATGGCGTTAAATTTAGTGATTTTATATCCTGAATTAGTTGTGGTCATTACTTTTGACAAAAAATGGAAAATTGTGCCAGAGGCTGCCTACTAGGGATGTTAATTTTTCAGCTTTTTCCGATCCGGAGATTAGACCCGCGATTTAGATATTCATTACTTTTCAACAACTTAAATAGCAAAAATTGCTTCTATGTTTTTTGAGAAGCTCTCCTACCATAAAATAAATAATATTTAGTAATAACAAATAATAATAAATAAATGGGTTTGAAACCTACTTTTTTACTTTAAGTGTCATTTTTATTTTTTCTCTCTGACCGCAGGATTTATTTTGAAGGATTTCAANATAATAATAAATAAATGGGTTTGAAACCTACTTGTTACTTTAATTGGCATTTTTATTTTTTCTCTCTGACCGCAGGATTTATTTTGAAGGATTTCAAAGATATGATTAATACCAAAATTTATTTAAAAAATTCAATGAAATGTAGAATAAAAATATAGGTACCATATGCAAGAGGAGATTTCTCTAGAATTTAAAGAAATTAACATTTTTTGGATGCAAAAGGACGAATATGTAATTTTTTACCTTTATCAGCCTAGAAGGACGAAATTCGAGGACGTTTTCGAGTTTATATAAGTCCATAACATATAATTTTTTCATAAACAAATATTGCAAAATTTCAAGGATATTCAAGGATAAAATTTTAAAAGGACATTTTCAATACTCACCCTCCTTATGCGCCAAAAAATTTAATCTGTTTGAACTATACAGAATTCTTTCTTTAATTGGATATCCATACATTTTCCCTAAGCACATTTCTGTGAATTTTTTAAATCATTTTTGAATTACTAACGTCAAGGTGAAAAACTAAAAATGAAATTTTACAATATTTGGACCATGGTTTCGCGAATATATTGATTTTTTGTGTGCAAAATTGGCTATCGCACGGTGTTATATTTATGTATAATGAGCTAGACATCTATAAAAAATATTAATTATTAAATGACAAAAAAAGAAATATAGCCATCACTGGTCAACAAAAGGAGTTTCTATTATTTCCACCAGTGCAAACTACAAATGTCGACAATTCTTGGCAGATAATTTCGGAATTTTCGGGACATAAAAAAGGCCGGGATCCCGGAGTCCCGGGATTAGCATTCCTAGTATGTACGTTAGGATGCTTCACCCTCCATGAAAAAATAGTATTTTTTTCCATGGGAATTATACAATTTATTATACTTCAAAACTTACGCCAAAATATTTCGAAAAAAGTATTAAAATTTACGTGAGCTGGACCGATTTGAAAATAAGTATGCACCTGCAGAAATCGATTTTTTAAATAAATAAAACCTGTTTGAAAAAATATTTTTTCCAAAAAAAAGCACCTCAGATGATAGACGACTTTAAACTTAAAAGGTGTGCATAAGATAATTTTTAAAAACTAAGTTTATTTATAAATAAATAGAAGAAAAAACTTTTTAATATTCCACGTTTCTATAAATGCAGTAAAAAGTAGAAAATAATATTTTTCAATCCTATAGAATTTGTGTTGATAACTTTTTATTTTGAAATTTTAGCAAAAGTCATTATAGAAAATTTATGAGATTGAAAATGAAAAACGTGGAGCGCTGGACCTATTTAAGTGTCGGACCAGGCTTCGCACTTATTTCATTTATTTCGGCAAAGAATTGCATAACTAGAAGAGAATAAATATCCAAAATAGTCCAAAATAAAAAAGCCAAAGCGAGTCCATTTTATTAATCAAAGAGTGTCTCTCCATACATATACGTATGTATGTATGAATGTATGTTTATTTCCAAACACAGAAGCAAAAATCATTCAACACATCGCGTTGACTAACTTGAAAGTAATAAAAGAACAATTCGGTTAATTTTCTGTCAATGAGCATTTAATTACAGCTAAGCGATTTGAAAAAGAAAAAAAAAATTAGTAATCGCTATGTATAAACAATTTGCAACTTGCATGCCATGTTACACCATCCAATTGTTTGTATTTGATGCAAAATTTAGAGGCATTCACTTTACGAGTTGCTGTGTGGCATAGATCATTGAAAGTGTTAAATGAATGGCTAAATTGCCTTCATAAAGTAGGCGGTAGTCGTATTAGTGTTGAAAATGATTTGAGCACGAAAATAGATAAATTTTTGTTTATCACACATGAACATATGGTACAAATATATGTACATAAATGCTTCTTACATTTTTGCTGCAAAGGCATTTTCTACTATCGACAAAAATCATTTCGCAAAAAGGTGCAAAGGCTATGCTTAGCACACAGAGTTACTTCTGAAGTTAGTATCTGTTTAATTTTGAGATAAAAATAACATCAAAATTTTGATATACCTCCATTGGGTAAAGTCAGGCGTGTATATGTATGTATATTCTAATGTACTTCAGAACTTCTTAGCCGTCCATAAACTGTTGCTTATGTATACCCATTAGCTAAAGCTTACAGTCTTAAAGTATGTACATACCATCCCTTTGGTCGAAAGGAGGCCAACTGCATTCCTATTTATTATTTAAAAATCTCCAAATCTCAATATTGTTGCTTAAGCAATGCAATTGAACAGTGTGCATGCATACCTTCTACAAAGCTAGGCTAAAAGTTTTGGTAGTAATTAACTTTAGTTAAAAATCAATTATTCATTATTTTTTAATACCACGAATTTCGAGCAGATTTAAATAGTAAGCTAAAAAAGGGTACACAATTTACAGTACACAATACAGTGACGTATACAAAAAAAAAAAAATTAAACTCAAACTAAACCAAGTAAAAAATTTATCCAATTAAATAAAGCTATGTTTGCCCCCCTATTCTCTTAATGGCGTCACTAGAAAATTTTTCCGAATAAAAAATGCCATTAAAATGCTTTAAAGGAAGCGCCGCTAATCCGTTTTGTATAAACAAAAATTTGAAGAGGTTCGGCCCAAAATCAAAATTGACAAGCATGATTTTATTTTCTGCAAGTCATAAACATTTTTAAGCTGGCTAATGATCACTGCTAAAATTACTAATTACTTGAAAAAATTTGCTGCAGCTATGTGCCTCACTCTCATAGGTATATATGTACATATGTATATGTACTCTTATCTACATACATACATTAGACCGCACCACCTTACAAGCAAACAAAAAAGTCGCGTACGCCCCTGAGTCTAAAGTATTTTTGCAAGGCAATTTCGAAAAAAATATTTTGTTTCAGCCGAATCTAGCGGTCGCTCTCTCACATTTTTTGGGGACACCTATATTCAGCAATACAATTTTTTTTTAATTGTTCTACTGGAATAATCAAATTCCTTTCTTAGTAAAAGTTTATTGATTTTTGGAGAGTTTTAATTTGCTGACATTAGGGTGGCACGTTAGTGTCGTATGAACTATGAACTGAGATTTGTGGGCTAGGTACTAGAACAGGGCGATTGAGGTCAATGAACTTTCGAGCGAAAAAAGTTATCTTCTCGAGACAATAACATTGATATACTATCATAGTTTAAGTTCTAACCGTATTTATCGAAGATATGACGAAAAATGTTAAAAATGACCCTTCCCTACCAAACAAATATTTTTTCGAAATGTCTATTTTATAATACTTCAGACTCAAGCGTGTGTGGCGCATTTTTTTCTGGTACGGTCTAATGTACATACATACGCGATTGGATGGATTTTTTCTTTTTTCGAAAAATGGCAAATTTCTTTGGTCAGTGGGTTAGTATTTTTTTAACGAGATTTTTGTTTTTGTCCAGTTTCCAACATGTTTTTGGCATACACCGAACTGCGGTAGTGTACGCAAATTGATTATTGATGTTAGTATATACAGATTAGTTTCACTTAAATTTGCTTTAAAAATGATCGATTACTCAATTGCTCAATATGCAGACATATTAGTCATCACCCACTGACTTAATCATCGACTTGCCCACAACTAAATGATGCACTGGTGTGGCAATAGGCGGTGGTGTTAAACAATTTTCACGCCCATTTGCATAGGTAGGTGAACAGTTAAATAGAAATAAAATTGTCGGGGACATTTATTACAATTCATGCTTAAGTTTACTTTATTACTCGACTCCTTGGGACGTGTAGATAGTTTTATGAGCTTGTCACTAAAATGTAAAAAAGTCTATTAACACCACTGCGATACATAAATCGATTAATAAATTTTAGAATCGAAATTTAATCGTTATATATTAGATCATCGATTTTTCCGAAATTTTTGTACTTAGCTTCGATACATAAACTTTTTACTGGGTTTCGGAAAACTTTTGAAAATCCGAAATTTTTATTTTTAACAAATAATCGATTTTCCGCAATTTTTTATTTAGATTCGGTATAAAAGTTTTGGGCTCGAACCCAGGCTCTGTGGAATGGTAGTGCGGACTTTTAACCAATATATCGATATATAAGTTTTTAATTGCCATTCGATACATAAATCGATTAAAAAATTGTATGAATTATATAGAAACTTTTGAAATTTTTATTTTTAACAATTAATCGAATTCACCAAATTTTTTATTTATATTTTTTTAAATATTTTTTTAATTCCCTTTGGATACATAAGTCGATAAAAAATTCAGAATCAGTATGTATCGTTGTGTCTCTTTAGTTTTTTTTTTTATTTAATTGCCCATCTCCGAATCAGTTCGAAAAAAGTGGTTTCATACTTATATTTTATACGAAAATAGGTATTGATATCCAAAAATTATCTTCTTTGGCCTTGGTGGAGTGGTTAGAGATGCGTACTTCCTCTCGGTAAGACCAAGGTTCAATCCCTGATCCGAGCACTATCTAAAACTTGAAAAAGTTTGTTTCTAAACATCAACGGTCACCCCTCGGAAGGCAAAGGCGAACCTGTGAGTATATTTCCGTTATGAAAAAGCTCACCATATAAACCATTTGGCGTGCGGAGGCGGTATAAAACGATATGTCCAATCCATTTCTGTTATTACACCAAGACACACGCCATAGATTGGAGTAGAGGAATTAACTTTTTGGGTCGCAACCCTTAGCTAAAATGTGAGTCCCAAATATTTAAGTAAAACAAAAATTGATCAAGGTATGAGATAATTTTTTTTTTTCATTTTTAATCTAACATCTTAATTTCACTTCAATACCAGCGCTGATTGAATCGATGTTATTCAGTAGCAAGTCGGCCTCCACTTCAGTCTTTTAATCAAAACCTAACCCATTTTTTAAAGTAAATATTCAAATAAAAACTTACTTACCGCCTAATTCGCAGTAAATGATACCAGTCATNTACATAAATCGATTAATAAATTTTAGAATCGAAATTTAATCGTTATATATTAGATCATCGATTTTTCCGAAATTTTTGTACTTAGCTTCGATACATAAACTTTTTACTGGGTTTCGGAAAACTTTTGAAAATCCGAAATTTTTATTTTTAACAAATAATCGATTTTCCGCAATTTTTTATTTAGATTCGGTATAAAAGTTTTGGGCTCGAACCCAGGCTCTGTGGAATGGTAGTGCGGACTTTTAACCAATGTATCGATATATAAGTTTTTAATTGCCATTCGATACATAAATCGATACAAAAATTGTGTGAATTGAAACTTATCGTTATAGAAACCTATGAAATTTTTATTTTTAACAATTAATCGAATTCACCAAATTTTTTATTTATATTTTTTTACATATTTTTTTAATTCCCTTTGGATACATAAGTCGATAAAAAATTCAGAATCAGTATCTATCGTTGTGTCTCTTTAGTTTTTTTTTTTATTTAATTGCCCATCTCCGAATCAGTTCGAAAAAAGTGGTTTCATACTTATATTTTATACGAAAATAGGTATTGATATCCAAAAATTATCTTCTTTGGCCTTGGTGGAGTGGTTAGAGATGCGTACTTCCTCTCGGTAAGACCAAGGTTCAATCCCTGATCCGAGCACTATCTAAAACTTGAAAAAGTTTGTTTCTAAACATCAACGGTCACCCCTCGGAAGGCAAAGGCGAACCTGTGAGTATATTTCCGTTATGAAAAAGCTCACCATATAAACCATTTGGCGTGCGGAGGCGGTATAAAACGATATGTCCAATCCATTTCTGTTATTACACCAAGACACACGCCATAGATTGGAGTAGAGGAATTAACTTTTTGGGTCGCAACCCTTAGCTAAAATGTGAGTCCCAAATATTTAAGTAAAACAAAAATTGATCAAGGTATGAGATAATTTTTTTTTTTCATTTTTAATCTAACATCTTAATTTCACTTCAATACCAGCGCTGATTGAATCGATGTTATTCAGTAGCAAGTCGGCCTCCACTTCAGTCTTTTAATCAAAACCTAACCCATTTTTTAAAGTAAATATTCAAATAAAAACTTACTTACCGCCTAATTCGCAGTAAATGATACCAGTCATTTGATTCAGTGGCATTGATGTCTAAATCATCGGCGATCAATCAGTCTGCGCATTCCAATTTTCGAAGGGTAAATAACAAATTTAAAAGGTGTAACTCGCAAACCGTTAAATCAAAGAAATGTTAATTTAATTTGTGATTTGGCGAACGCGAAAATAGCGAAACCTAAAGAAAATGAACAGCATAAAAAACAGTTACTGCTTAAAACATTACCGCATATTGCAAAATATATTGAGCTTGAAATACTCGTAGAAGCATTACCGCAGCAAGAAAGCTTATAGCGATTAAAGAGCTAGGCCGAGCAACATTTTAGTTAAGCGGCTATGAAAATTCTTCAAAACAATACTAGTCGTAAAAATCTTAAACAAATGAACCAAAATACGATAATACTATCTTTAATGAATTTGTTTGCAAACCAAAGAGCAAATATGCAGCCATTGCTATTCAAAAGTTTTATACGGTTGACAAACGGGTACACTTATTTGCATAAACAGCCTTTATTTGCTTTAACTCATGCATTTTCCTCATTAAAATGCGCATAAGCAGCCAAACAATAGCTGACATTTTTGGGAATTAACTCGGATCCGGGGAATTTTCGATGACAACACTGGTAAAAACGGCCAGCTGTTGTCTTTTGTACAAGCCGAGTGGTGAGAGTTGCCGCCAGGTGCGTTCCTCGGCTGGAGCGATTGCGATTTTTTTTTATAATTTTTTTTTGTTTTATTTTTGATTTGTTTTTTTTTTATTTATACATTTAATCTTACTTTATTTTATTTTCAGTTGCTATATTTTATATCACATTTTTTATTTTACTATTGGTTAATTTAAATTTTTACAGTTGAATTTTATTAAAAAGTCAACAACAACTAACTGAAAGCAGCTTAAAAAATATAGCACTTATAAAAAATGAATAAAAACAAAATCCCTGCAAAAATCTTGACTACTCCAAGCATGCATGTAAAGAGTACTCCCTAAGTGCAAAGAAGTGCTCGATAAATACCGATAACAAAAACGACTAATTTCGGTAACAAAATCGATGAAAATATCGATAACAAAATCGATAACGGAATCGATAAAAATATCGATAACGACATCGATAAAAATATCCATAATAAAATCAATAAAAATTCCGATAACAAAATCTATAAATATCGATAAAAACGACAAATATTGATAACCAAATCGATAAATGTCGATAACAAAATCGATAAATATCGATAACAAAATCGNTTTGATAACCAAATCGATAAATGTCGATAACAAAATCGATAAATATCCATAACAAAATCGATACATGTCGATAACAAAATCAATAAAAATATCGATAACAAAATCGGTAAATATCGATGACAAAATCGATAAAAATATCGATAACAAAATCGATAAATATCCATAACAAAATCGATACATGTCGATAACAAAATCAATAAAAATATCGATAACAAAATCGGTAAATATCGATGACAAAATCGATAAAAATATCGATAACAAAATCGATAAAAAATACCGCCAACAAAATAGTTAAAAATATCGATTACAAAACCGATAACAACTCGTTAAAAATATCGATAAAAATATCGATTATTATATCGTTAAGTTCCGAGAATCCCGAAAATCTCTAAAATCACAAAATACTTCCCAGATTTAGTCTCTGTGTCTCTTTCTATATCCTTTCCTCTTTAATTACCTTTATTTTAATCTTTCTTCCCCTTTCTTCATCTTTACTTTTATCGGTATCCTCATCCTCATCTTTGTTTTTACTTCTATGTCTATCATTTTCTTCATCTACATATTCCCCTTAACCTTTGCCCTTATATATAAGTAAAGTGTTTAAATTTATCTTGGTCTTCATTTTTGCCTTTAAATATATTTTTGGCTCATCTTTGTTTTTGTTTTTATTTTTATTTTTACCTTTGCCTTTATCCTTTGCTTTATCTATGTACGTAGTCATCTTTACTTTCATTCCTGTATTGCTCTTTTTCTAAGTGTTATTCTTTAACCTTTTATTAGCAAATTTTTGTTGAATTAATACCATATGCATACACACAAGGAGCACTTGCTTCAGCCCCAACTATTTCCGTTGCACCATTTCCATTACATGATTTCCGTTGCACCATTTCCGTGTCCAATTTCCGTTGAATTTGCCAATTTACTCCCAACCAACCAACCGTCGCTAAAGAAGTTTCACTTCAAAAATTACATGTTGCCTGTGACGGCATTCGAACCCGAACCTGCTGGAAGCTAACAAATAACAGCAGCAGCATGTCAAAGGAATACTTTTGTAAGTACTCCAATATACCACAAATAGACTACATGATCCAGCGATTTTTGCAGGGATTATTATGCGCATTTGTGTGCCAGTTTATCTGCATAAGCATGCCCGTCTGTCTCGCGTTTTAGTTTCGAAAATCGCAAAAAAAAATACTTAAATTAATTATTAAAGCAACAAGCGACGATTAATGAAAAACCCATAGCAACTGGAAATTACCTATTGCTGCTGTTTTTATTTTTCTTTTCGTTACCTACACCGATGCCAGCCAGCCACGCAGTATGCAGCAATTGGCCAAAAGTTCGACACGCAAACGCAACATTTAAGAAGCGTTAAAATCAGTTTAAATCGCTATAGATGTGACATATATGGGAAATAAGTAGGCATGTAGTGATTATGGCGCACTAATGAATTGATTGCGGCAAGCAGGCGAACGAGCGGGCAAGTGTGCTGAAGCAGAATGGTTGCGCATGCGCGTTAGCGTTGGTGCATCAAGCAACAAGGCAGCAACAGCAGCAACAAACGCCCTCGGGGTTAAAATGGCAAAGCACACACGTACATGGGTACATGGCAGATGCAGCAGACTGACTGACTGCCTGACTGACTGAGTGGCCGTTTTTTCGTCTTCAAATCGTAACAATTTTCCATTTTTCACTTACTCACTTAGTTTTACCCCACATAAATGCTCGTGTATTTTTAAACCACCTTGCTACAAATGCCGCGTTAGGTTTTGTTGTAAGTACAGACGAGTATGTTCCTTTGCTGGCTAACACAGTCGGTATGCCACAAAAGTGCTCCTCTTTATTGTTGAAGAGCACATCATTTTGTTTTTGTTTTTGCTTCTTTAATGTTATTAAAATGTGTCAAAAATCGTGATCGAGAAGTTTTCGTGTGTTTTGTGTTTTTTTCTTTACGCCATCGTAGTGCAGCAACAAAACTGATGCCGCAGCGCGACAACTACAAATTGCTATCAGGCGGCATGCAGATGCGACTCTGACTCTGGCTGTGGTAATGGGTAGCAGCGAGGGCAGCAGATGAGCAGATGATCAGCTCAAAGTTAACCATCAACAGTTTGTGCAAAGCTTACAACCTCTTAGTTTTTTTTTTTGATTTTTTTTTGCTAGTGTTGCCACATTTTGGGGCAATACGCAATTGCAGTTGCAGTTCAATTTGCGCCAACTTGTGCAATTGCTTTCCCACACACAAATTCATGTACATGTGGGTAAACGCTAACAAAAACAAAAACGAAATTTTATTAATACAATTTATGTAATTTTACAACTAACAGCGGCAACGGCGCGCTCAGGCCTCTGATCGACATTTTGCACGCAGAAAATTTAAGGGGAAAAAATAAACTAAAATGCTACAGGGGTTTTTTTCTAAAAAAAACGAAATTTTGTTTGATAAGGAAGTGCTTGCGATGCAGTGATTTACGAGCAGTATTTTCTTCCCATATATGTAGATACATTAGACTGCATCACTAAAAAAAGTTTTGGTTTTCCGCCGGGATCACAAAATTTATTATATTTGAAGAGCTGGGCCGATTTGAAAATACCTGCAAAATTATATATGAATAAAAGTAGTTTCTTTAAGGATTAAAAAAAAAAAATCCCCTCAGATGAAAAAACAGTTTAAGCTAAAAAATATGCATAAAAATATTAAAAAAAAAAGTTTTGAATGGAATCATAATAATAACATTTTTGATGCTATATTTTTTTTAGTTTTTTCAAAGATTGATTTAAGAAAAACTTTAATAACTGGGTCAAAGCTATACCGATTTACATTTATGAGGTATCAGTGCAAAGGTATTTTGAACCCCTTTTTAGTTCTTTGCAAAGAAACCCATTCACGTCCGATTATTATTTTTTATTATTATTTTTTTTCAGATATCAACATATCTTAATTTCACTTGAAATGACGCTCGTTCTTTTTACCTTTCTCTTTCATACATTGTTGATACCTCATAAGTCTAAATCTTTGCAATCTTTGAAAAACTTCAAAAACAGTTTCAAAAAACTTATTATTACTTATTATTTTTTATTATTTTTTTTTTAAATACTTTCTTGTGCAAATTTTTTAAGCTTAAACTGTGCTGTCATCTGAAATGATTGTTTTTTCAAAAAGTACATAAAAAAATATATTTTTATTCATAAAACTAACTTTTTGAAGGTATTTTCAAATTAGTCTAACTCACGTAAATCTTAATATTTTTCCGAAATATTTGGTGCATGTCTTCAAATGTTATAGATTTTATAATTCCAATGGAAAAACAGCACCGATTTTTTTATGGGGAGTGATGCAGTCTAATGTACACTACACACACTACATATGTAGTATATATGTAGTCATCTTCAAAATACCTACTAAATCATCAGCGTAGAGGAGAAAGGACAAATTGTGCTCTGGTGTGTGCTCTTCGTTTCTTTCAGCTAAGTAATTTTCTTCTCTCAACTTGCCACAATTTATGCATATTTTGTTTGAAGTGAAACTGCTTTTTGATTCAGCTTACGCTGAAAATTGCAAAAATGCAAAAATAAATGCGAGTGTAATTAATCATTCACAAAATTGAAAATCTGTTTTTCTTGATGATGTCATCATGAAGTTGGCAGTAAATCCTACTTAGCCACGAGTATATATGCCTCGAGTGAGATGTTAAGATGTTATTGCATAACTAAGTAAATATGTATGTAGCATCTAAATATAAGTATGCCTATGAGAGTAATTTTTAGCGTTGCTCTATGATTTAGCGACGGAAATATACATATAAAAGTGATAATTTTTACGAGATTGGAGAGATGTACCCATATACAAAAATGTTTACCAAAATGGTCAGAACGTCGAGCTGAGTCGATTTAGCCATATCCGTCTGTCTGTTGAAACACAATTCACCAATGAATTACTTTTTGAATCTGGTAAAAATAAGGCAACAATTGAATATTACCTATCTATTAAGCTGACATTTCAGGGTACTATTTTATATATATATATAAGGAAAATTTAAAAGTTAGGAGGGGCTCGAGCACCCCCTGGCCCCTACCTGGCTACGCCCATGAATTGTAGTGAAAAACGTATTACGTAATAAATATTTTGGGACTACCATTTGTTGATAAAACCCGTGAATAAAAATATTTCCCTGTGAAATGTGCCAAAACAGCATTTCTACTAAAATTGTTTTTAATCGCGTACGCAGTCCAAACTTACCACTTACCGTACTCCAAAAGATCTTTTTTTAAATGGATCCCGTATTTTTTTCGGAACATTTTAATAATTTGACAGATTTGCTAGATTTAGTCCGATAAGTACGAGACCAGGCCTTTTAATAGCTAAATAGCAGAATAGTATATTGAAAATGTGGCTAATGGCACAGTGTAACTAAAAATCTAAAATTTTTACAAAAATATTTTAAAAGAAGATTTTATTAGTGAAAATATCTTGTTATTTAATAAAATCCTTTAGAAATCCCTATAAACTGTACCCGAAATGTTAATTTAAAAGAATTTCGTTATGAAAAATCAGGTTGAAAAAATTTTATTTTGAATATTAAACTTCCCGTATGGCAACGCTGAATGTACTTAGACCCATAGTTAAAAAATGTTTGGTCATAAAATTTTCGGTAGTATTCCGGCTCGTGTCTGTTCCACAAAAGCATAAAATGTATTGCTATGAAGAGAACTGTAAGGGAAATGTATATCTATTTGAGCTTAAGAAATGTATCCAAATTTTTACTAAGTAGAAAAAAGTATCCTTCCTGAATTTATGCGAAAAAATATCACTTTGGAATCGATTGGTTCAAACATGGCAACACTGATCCTTATGCAGGCGGAAAAAAGTTTCCAATTTAAGTCCCTGGGATACATTTGCGCTTTCTTTCGCTTATATAAACAATTGTAAATAAATTTGTTTTGAAAAAAAAACCAGAGACGCATTAACCTTTAACTGATCGCTACTTAATTTCTACAAAATTAAGGGGCAGTTATTGATTGAGTTAATTGATCAACTATAAGATACATTTTTTTCATTGCTTCTACTGTAAACTCCTTTATAATAAATATGTATGCATAACAGCTGTTGCGCCATTGTGCGACACCGCCTATTGCCATCGAGTGTCTCATCTTTAAGTTATCGCTGAAAATTGTTTATCCTTACCTCCTCCCCCCCCTTCCCGAAATTTCAGCTTCGCCACTGCCTTTGACGACAGTGCAAAGCTTCTACTTCAAAAAAGTATTTACATTTTACATCGCATCTGTGCTTCACTCCATCTTCGTAGTTTTTTGAGTAGGTATATAATTTATCTGACTAGGTATATTGCCCTGCGCAAGTGCACATTTAAGGTACTATAAAAAAGCCTACTTTTAATGAAAGCACTCTTGCATAGTAAGCAAATTTTAAAGCTCTAACTCCATCTTAATTGCCCATTGCTTGCAAGCCTATTTTTTGTAGGCACCTATCACTTTACCAACCAATTAAATGCGTCTGAAGACAAAATGCCAAAGACTTGGCCCGCAAGCGAAGGGTGTGCTGCATTGACCAACAATTGACATTGAAAATAATACCACAAATGTTAAGCTGTGAATGCCAATCGAATCAAAATTTATTGAAAATTAGCAAAAGCGAATGTTGGCCAAAAATTACTTGTGGTCACATAGCTTTTATTTTGGCTGCTGCCGTTGTTTTCTTTCTTCCTAATATTTTGCACTTATCAAAAACGGTGCATAATTTTTTCCCCCTTTTTATGTGTATATATTTTTAATGTTTGGCACTAAAACTATGGCATTGTCTGGTGCAAAATTAAATCAGCTTAACAACAGCACGAAATGAGAGCTGGGTGTGCAATTCGATAGAAAATAACGTTTGTAACGGTTTGTCCATTACAAAATAAGTAAATATTTTTTTATTGTTTTATTTAATTTTTATTTTTCAATTTTATTGCCAAATTTTATTATTTATTTTGCTTGTTTTTGTTTTATTCCGTTTTATACTGTTGTCGTAATTTGATATTTATAAGTCAAGTACTTGTCAGCTTTGTTGTTAGAGTGTACACTTTTTTGGATGCGGCACAACAATTGCACAAAACCCATCAATATTTCAATGTTTTTTTTTGCGCTTTTATTTTTTATTAGGTATCTCGTTCGAAAACTGATTGGTAACGAATTCAAGGTTTCCGCTTAGGCTTCATTCCAAAACAGTTAACGAGTATCGGTTTATGGATATTTTGTGTACAGCGGGTGCATATACGTCAATACATATGTATGTAAGCATGTACATACAGACACGTAATTGCATGTCTTTAAAGGTTTCTTCTGGGCTCTTAGGTTAGCCATCTTATTGACTTTTTGTTACAGCTCGTCTTCATATCAAATTAAAGTCATTCGATGTGAAATATTTTTAAGGGTTGACTGTAAATTTGTGTTAAGCAATTAAAATAAGAGTATGGCGATTTTCAGAAACATTCATGTATATGTACATTCGGGTCCAAAAGAAGTAAAGTCGGAATTTTAAAGCTCCCGCCCCCTAGGATTGTTCCATACCGAAAAAATATACCCTTTGTTTTTTATTTTGAAATCAAAAAATATTTAGAGGTCGCTCAAAACGCTCAAAGCTTTCCATGCAATGAGGAAAAATTGTTAATATAAAAAAATGGTTAAATAAACAGTTGTGTATTGTTATTAAAAGTCTTCAGAAGAGAATTAGAGTTTTCCGATATTGATTTTCAAGAATTTCATACCGTCTCTACGAAAAATTGTTTTTTATTAAAAATTGCAAAATACGTGGAAAAATTTGAGCGCTTTGAGCGACATCTGAAAGGGTTTGATTTTGAATTTAAAAAAAACAGGCGTATTTTTTCGATATAGAACAATCCAAATTGGACCTTACTTTTTCACGTGCATTTTTGAACTACCCCAATGTATGTACATACATATGAATTTTTGCACTTACTATAATATATGGCTTATTTTTGTTACTTACTTATTTTCCCTATGCAATAATTTGTTTTTGGATTTTTAGAAGAAATGTATTTTGCACATGGACCCGGGCGGAAAGCAGTCAGCTTCTATATAACTATCAATTCTTTATTTAACGACGGATATTAAGACAGAGCAGTGAGGCTTGCTCTGTAAAGGAGTTATCACTATATACATAAATATATATGGCCGTAAATATGACAACCGAATACGATACAAACAATTTTCTATGGAATTTTTTTTTTTTACAGAAGGTAGTAAATATTTTCTCTTTGGTTGTTACTCTATCCAACAGGGTTGGTATATGATGTAATTTGGGACGATTTTGCATCATCCCTTGTCAAATTTGGTTTGGAGACAAGCCGGTTGCCATCTTCAGTGTAATTTTTCGTTCTCGAAACACATCGAGGTAGCAAATCGTTAAACTTAGTTTTCATAATCCTGAAAAAGTATTCTTACTTGGCTTGGTTGTCTTGATGTTAAAATACTCAAAATTTTCGGGCACTTCTCCTGCTTTTCGCTCGAAATTTTTAATCTACGAAAATTTCTCAAAACTGTCCCTAGACAAGGAAGTTCGTGGAAAATATCCGACTAATTTTTAAGCAACGATTGCTCTGACTTGGACATGTTGCACGTACGGAGAATGATTCTTCGCTGAAAAGATCCTTCCTTCACAATGGAAGGACCTGTCTACACTCCAGGCGAACAGTTGGCGCAACTTTGTAAAGGAGAGAGGAATGTGGGGAAATTTTTAGGTCTCGGTCCAACGACGAATTATTTTCTACTCGAATTTCGGTCAAAGCAGAGCGCAGTTAATAGCATGCGAAATTTTGAAGCGATCAACTTCTTTTCCAAACACTGGGAAGTAATTCAGTTTCACAACATTTGCCTTGTCTCCGTTAATTTTGCTGATTTTGAAACCCAAATGTTTCATTTTTCAAATTTCAAAGGGACTCTATTAATTTTAGAACAACCTAGTTTTTTGTTTACGCCTCATACATAATATTCAGAATAAGTTAATAGCAAATATATATTTTTAAAACAAGCTTCTAAGTATGAAACAAATTGGGCCATAAATGTGGGTATCCAAAAGTCTCGACTCTTGCGCCACCTATCGGATTATTTTACCTTTCATATTACATTGTGATCGAATTATGAGCTAAGTTTGAAGTTTCAAGTCTCTACATAGCTCATCAAGTTGGTGAAATATTGATTGCAAAATTCCAGGACATGCATGTGTACATACAAGTGAAGTTATACAAAAGCTTGTAAAATAACGAACATTTAAAAAATGCTGTGAATTTCTATCGGAAATTATTTAGAAATTTCCAAGCTTAAAGAAATAATCATGAATGGTCTTCATTTAGGTAAATGTGTGAAGAAATCGAGCAAATGTATTCAAAACTCTGTACATGTTAAGTTGTAAGGATTTTCCATCACTGATCCCATACACCGCTAAGAATATCTACCAAAGTCTGAAAATAGTATAATCCTTTAATATATCTTAACGAGAAACATTGCCCTATTTTAGTATCAGAAAACCGACCCTAGGCATGCTAGTTTATTTACTGGGATCTTGTGGCATACTCTGTTCGCGTAGAAGGTTTGAGAGAAAGCAGCGTCTTCATAATATCTTCAGATGAAATAAGGAGATAATAGGAGATGTTTTAGAAGAAAAATCAGTATGTAACTTGAAGCTGTATTAGCGCTGCCAAAAAAAAAAAGTTGTTCAGGGAATCTTGCTACTGCCAGAATAGGACCACGGAATCAAGGTTTAAAATGTTAGGGCCGGTAAATGTGCCTGCAGTCAGTTTAGTTCTACGCCAACTCTTAACCAACCTCTCTTAACACAGTTCGTAGCAAAAAGAAAACTGCGCTAGGCCCTGAGAGCCAAAACTGCAGTATATAATTTTAATATTATTATGATCATCAAATTCCCTCTAGGCAGAGCAATAAAGAAAACTGGTCTAGCGCAAAATTACTTTTTCTGAATATAATTAAAAGTTTTTCCATAACCAGCTATATCAGCTGCTATAAATATAGTCATAATGGCTTAATGCAATGAAAACCCTACAACATCATAAATGCACCAATGTAGTGCTTTTAGTTCGCGATGTTCATTATTTATGCCACAAGTTTATATTATGCCGTTAAGCTGTGTCATTGTTTATTTTAATTATATAGTTTCAATGTCGAGAATTTGCAAGCTTAGCACTAAGCAAACTAAATATTGTCATGACAAATAAAATGTCTAATTGGACATCCGCAAGCGTTGGTTTAAGACTACATAAACTGCCTAAAGCTATTATAATCAATGTTTTATTTTTTTAGGTCTTTTTGAAAAACATAAGTTATGCTATAATAAATAAATCAAATGATGCCAAAGAATTTTCAGTAAAACAATTTTAATGCTTGCCATTAAATTAGATAGAGCAGCAGTGTCTAATTGCGCTCAGTGCCACAGAGGCAACATTCGAAGCCGATGCGACGTCTTGGATGTTGCTCTACGCGGATGTTGCTCTGCGATTTACTGCTGAATTTGACCTTAAAGCTGGCGCGAAAAAAATTCCGCAGGTTAAATCGAGCAAACATCGCACCAANTGAAGCCGATGCGACGTCTTGGATGCTCTACGCGGATGTTGCTCTGCGATTTACTGCTGAATTTGACCTTAACGCTGGCGCGAAAAAAATTCCGCAGGTTAAATCGAGCAAACATCGCACCAACTATGAGGGCATTAGGCAAGGTATGCTGGGTACTTACAAACATATGTATTTACATGTGTATATATGTCTATACGGTAATTGCAGCCACATGACCAAAGTGAATGGATGAGCGAGTGAACCCACATTAACTGGAATGGAATGATGATGGAATTTTTTCAGATGCCGCAAAACAAATCAATGCGAGTAGGCAGTCAAAGTGGCAGATAGACACACTTACATACGCCTGTTTGTTAAGGCAAGCGATTGTCTGGCTGTACCGGTGTAAAAAGCAAGTAATTTTTTCAAGCAAAAAATAAAACCGACTTCGATTCTCATATAAAAATTTAAGATTCTCGTTTATTTCTTCATGATCTAACGATCGGGACCACCTCTGAGATGCCATCTTTCCTATAAAAAAAGATTTATAGAAATTGTTTGACGTGGTGCGATAACATAATAATAAACAAAAAAAAATACTCCGACGAATTGATAACCTCCTCCTTTTTTTTTGAAGTCGGTTAAAAATACGATTTTAGCGCAATTTTCCACACAAAACGTTCCTTGTTGTGAATGAAGTGCGTTCAACACTATTTTTCATTTAAAATTTTTTTTTATTTCATTTCATCAGCTTTTGCTGGGGTTTTTGTGATTGATTTTGTTGTCATATTTTTTTGTATTTAATTCTCACTGCTCTGCTATTANGTTGCTGCGGGTTTTTGTGCTGGATTTTGTTGTCATATTTTTTTGTATTTAATTCTCACTGCTCTGCTATTACCACATTTTATTGCCGCTTGTCAACTTGGGTTTAAGGAAGTTGTCAATTGATTTTAACCACTTGAACCACATTTTTTACTCAAAAAGCTCGTCACAGCGGACAGCACTAAGAGTTGTGAGGATGGGTTTTTTGTTAAAGTATTTGTTTGTACATATGTACATACATATGTATATTTATCTCTATATGTATGTTTGAAATAGCGCCGTTAAGTAGATAAATCGAAGTTGATGAGTTGCGACAAATTTATATGCGAACCACTGCCTTGCAAACGCGAAAACTTAAAATTTACTGTGTACATAAATATGCTTTTGTCTTCGACGTTGTGCGAAAAAAAAGGTTGACAAAAAAGTTGAGTATTTAATGCAAAAATCCGCAATTTCATCAGCATACAATTTTAAATCAGCTCACTTTGATCTTTCATCTGATCACATTTCGTCACAGCCGATCGCATCTCCTCAAGTACTACTTGTTTATGCGTACGAGTAACAGAAAACTGAGGGGCATTTGTTGGCTTTTATTTTTTATACGATTATTTCGGAATTTTTTCTAATTTTTTTGTATATATTTTTTTCTTTTCAGATCAGCTATGAGATGACAGCAAACTTGCGGTAAGTGCGTACTTTGTTTTATATCTGACGATCTGATTTGCCAATTGCTCTATATTTACATAGTATGCAAATTTTTTGTTACTGGTGACGCCATAAATATGACGCAACCTGGCTGATTCATTTCCGCAGCTTCTCCAGCATCGGATAAGAAAATAACACGGTAGAGAGTAGCTCTGTCCGAAAATTCTTTAGGTGTCAAACCTCTCGGAGGTCTTTAGCCTTTCACATATTGTGGCCCTCGCCTTCGTAATTAAATAGCTCATCTAGTAGGCCGTCTGCTACAGTAGCTTTGTTCTTTTCTAGTCAGGAAATTGCTATTCGTATCTCGTCATAGTCGAGTGGTGGTACATCGACTTCGTCGTATTCGACTGGTGGTTCATCGAAGAGTTGCCTTCCGACATGCCTTGGCGAAGGTTTTGCCAAAACCAGGTGCCTGTTCGGGAGCTTACGTCTTTGCCATCCTACTACAGACTCTATTCGCCATCGACGTGAGCACGCAGTTATAGCCTGACATCTTTCGTTCAGGTGGTAAATCAAGTTGCTGATGATTTCGTAGGGTATAGGTTTAGGCTCCTTGCAGCGAAAAAGCGATAAATTTTGGAGAGGTAACCTTTGCACACGGACGCCATTATCAAGCAATCGTCGACATATGAGTTTCGCGATATAGATATTAAACAGAAGCAGGTATAGGACACCCCACACGAGTGTCGACCACTCAGATAATTCGCTGACAACCCATTGAGACCCTGTGGCAGAGGGGAACCCGCAATGTGTTCTGTAGTAGCATGGAGTGGCAGACTGGGGTGAGCTGAAAAGTGAAATAGCACGACCTGTGGTGTCTTACCTACCGGCGAAAAGAGGGTTATCGGCTGATAAGACTCTCTGTTGGACGGTTTGTCTAGTTTTAGCAGTGGAATCATTCTCCCCGTTTTGCACATGTCGGGATTGATGAGAGCGGCCATTGACCGACTTATATTCTCCAACGATTTCAGTGCTAATATCATTCAACAGTATGTTCTGAACATTGGCCACTATATCGCAGTGGTTGTTCTTACAGGAATTCGCCCTGGTTTTGAAACTTTCCGTAAGTCACTTAACTTGCTGATACAAGTTGCGGGCGTTCTTTCTACTGGCCCGTATTTGAAGGTCTTCGCACTCACGCATTTCGAGCTCTCTCTGTTTCTTACGGAAAATGCATCTCGCTTCCCTCTTCAACGAGACATGTGGCCCCACAGCTCGCATATATCGCGTTGTTGAAGTGTGCTATTAGACAGCAGGTGTGAGGGTCGAGTAACGAAGATGTTGGCTGTCCGTTGTGACTATAGCTCTTCGTCGGTTTCTAGAACACTGGAAAAGTGTATTATCCCTATTATAATATGGTCGATTTTGTTAAAGTTTTTCGATTTTGAGACAGATATGCAGGTTGATCGATCTTATTCTGGGTCCTCGTGTTGCATGCTACCATATTTCGGATTCCGGCGAAGTCGATTAGTCTTAGTCCGTTATCGAATAAATATTTCGTGTTGGAGGCAGAATTTTTCGACGCTTTGACCAAAGATCCCTTCTTTGCCCACCCTGGTATTGCAATCGCCACAGGGGCCCTCAAAACTCACATAACTGATATCTCTGGACGCCTTGTTCTTCTCTTTCCTGGTGGCGTTGGAGAAAAAGAGCGAGATGCTGCAGCAGATCCAATACAAGACTTTCCCTCCTTTATATGGTAGCGCAGGTCGAAAGTCCCCATGTTTTCCTACCTTACCTCGCCCATCGCATTTCTTGTGCGGCAGCAATGCCAACTTTAGCCTTCCCATGAATATTAACCAGTCACGAAGTAAAACCTTCCCTTTTAAAGGAGCGAGGTTTCCAGTTGCGTGCTTTCAAATCATAGTTCTTTAAACCCTCGCCTTGCTCGTCATCAAAGGAAGGGGTATCTACATATGTGTGTGTGTGTGCTTGTATGTAAATATATTTTATTTTAGCGCTGTGGCGCCTCCCTCTTATCTCACAATTTTCATAGCGGATTTCGCAATTCTTCCAGCAGGTAACGCGCATTTAAACAACTCTGGGGTAATTTGATGCGCAACAACAATACATACAAAACATATGTACATACAAACAATGGAGGATTAAAAAGCAATATTCGCCATAGCAAATAACCCACAATTTTCCGCTCCAATTCTATTTGTTTCGCCTCATTCTGAATGGACATCAACAAGGTGTGCAACTACGGTTGGGTGTGTGTAAGTGTGTGCAAAACCGAGCGCGATTAGTTAGTATTAGCATAAGTTGAAGTGACTTGAAGATTTATTGCGCTGCGGGCGTACGAAACAACACAAAAAATTTGCATTTTTAAGCAGCGCGCGTCGCTGAGCAGCAGACAAATTGTGCGTTCACGTTGTACTTGGCATGTTGCAGATTACAGCTGTACAGTAATGCATTAATGCAGTAGCCGGACCATCATGCCACAGCGCGTTTACTGGAGCAGATGCGATTGCAGCGATTAGATGCGGCAGCCAGCGAGCGAGAACTCCACCCACATTAGCCAGTTGCTAGTAGAATACTATTTACCTGCAACTCAACGCTGACAAACTAAGTATTGGCACTCGTTGCCACTCTAAATGCTGCTGTTCCCGCTTACAAATTGCAAATTAAGCGGCACATTTGCATTTGCCGGCTGCTTGTTGTGGCAACTTAATAAATGGTTGCACGATTCAGTGGCAAACGCAAGGGCCAAGTAGCAAGTAGCTTATCTTGCCACAAATTAAATTGCATTTGTAGTCGCTGAAGNTGCTTACAAATTGCAAATTAAGCGGCACATTTGCATTTGCCGGCTGCTTGTTGTGGCGACTTAATAAATGGTTGCACGATTCAGTGGCAAACGCAAGAGCCAAGTGGCAAGTAGCTTATCTTGCCACAAATTAAATTGCATTTGTAGTCGCTGAAGCAACATCGTAAGTGTGGAAGCGTTGCATTGGGCAAATGTGGTAGCTGTGAAGCGGAGATTGCGCTTAGCAGCTGCGTTGGCGGGTTGGCAGGAGTGTCAGCGGTGAACGAGTCAGCGTCGCAGTGGCAGAACACGTGCAACAATCTGTTCATCTGCTTAATTGCTTGTTGGCCACAGCTAGCTGCTGCATCCATATATATGCGCATATTTACCAACTTTTTTTTTTGGCCATACAAAACCATACAAGAACAACATCAGTGGTTAAAATGACGATGACGCCGCTTCTAGGCAGCAGTCGCTTGGTCGTGCGCGAACGATGTTGAAATTGTTGTTACCTGACTGCAGCACCAATGTGATGCGGGTGATGGCGGGCGTCTGCGCCTGCGCCTGCGCACACACAATTTGATCTGGAAACATGCGGACAGATGTTGTGGATTGCCTTTTGGTGTCGAAATACATAAATCGAAAAGGACTACGCAGTTGCTGTTGTTTACATGAAGGCCACTTCTACTGGCGGTCGATGCTTCTTCACAGTGATGTTCTCAGATGCATCAGCAGGAATGTCACATGATTGGCACGCATGCGCAACACTTCGATGCATTATTAGCAAATTTAATTTGATTTTGGGAAACGCACTTATAGTGTGGAACATTTGTAGAGCTGGGACTCTTCGTATCCGTTCGGATATCCGGTTATTCGTGTAAACGTAAAAAATCCGGATATTCGGTTAATATCTGTTCTTTTTCGTTATCCGAATACCGGGTTAATATCCTTTAGTTTTTTTCCGGATATTTGGATTTTTTAATTATATGTTCGAATATTTAGAAAAACCGCATATAACTCNCGGTGAACGAGTCAGCGTCGCAGTGGCAGAACACGTGCAACAATCTGTTCATCTGCTTAACTGCTTGTTGGCCACAGCTAGCTACTGCATCCATATATATGCGCATATTTAACAACTTTTTTTTTTGTGGCCATACAAAACCATACAACAACAACATCAGCGGTTGAAATGACGATGACGCCGCTTCTAGGCAGCAGTCGCTTGGTCGTGCGCGAACGATGTTGAAATTGTTGTTACCTGACTGCAGCACCAATGTGATGCGGGTGATGGCGGGCGTCTGCGCCTGCGCCTGCGCACACACAATTTGATCTGGAAACATGCGGACAGATGTTGTGGATTGCCTTTTGGTGTCGAAATACATAAATCGAAAAGGACTACGCAGTTGCTGTTGTTTACATGAAGGCCACTTCTACTGGCGGTCGATGCTTCTTCACAGTGATGTTCTCAGATGCATCAGCAGGAATGTCACATGATTGGCACGCATGCGCAACACTTCGATGCATTATTAGCAAATTTAATTTGATTTTGGGAAACGCACTATAGTGTGGAACATTTGTAAAGCTGGGACTCTTCGTATCCGTTCGGATATCCGGTTATTCGTGTAAACGTAAAAAATCCGGATATTCGGTTAATATCGGTTCTTTTTCGTTATCCGAATACCGGGTTAATATCCTTTAGTTTTTTTCCGGATATTTGGATTTTTTAATTATATGTTCGAATATTTAGAAAAACCGCATATAACTCCTTGCTTTAGTTTTTATGAACATCGTTTTAGGCATACGTAATTTCGCCGTGAAGCTTTCAGAATGGAACTTTTTTCCCGAACCACGACCACCTACCCTTAACCGCCACGAACTTTTTTGCTTTACCCTAAACATTTTCTTTGTTGCGTGATAATCGCGCGTTGGAATTCTACAAGCTTCATTTCATCTCGAAGACAACTTTTTTTCTGGTGCCAAATGGCAAAAGAATCGGTTAGGACCCCCTTACGACGAACTTTGTTATTTAAATTTTGTATTTTTTTTTAACGACTTTATTAAAAGCTGCTACTTACTATTTTCTTTTGATTAATTTCCTTGTTTTTCATCTGATTCCCTATGGGGTATTTTGAAACTCAGTATCCATATTAAACTTGTACATATGTAACTACTACTATGGAAGAGAATGAAATTATTCGGCAATTTGCTATTTAACAACCGTATTAACAACACTTAACATACTTTTTAGTGCTTTGTTACGAAGCACAGTGGGACCGTCCCATATAAGCTGCGGCCAAAAGTAGTAACTGTACTACAAATTCGCTGAAATTTCGTATATGCGGTATTCTGCACTTAGGATTGAAGAAATGTGGAAAGCGGTAAAAGTCGACGCGCTGCCACGCCCAAATCTCTTGTGGGCGGAAATGGTAGATGTTACACGATTTTGATGAAATTCACAGTGTATGCTGGTTTTATCCAGAATATTATAAATCTGAAGGAACGTCAAAATCGGTCTACATTATCATTCACCAATTGTTGAAAAATAGGTGCAAATTAAACAAAAAACTTTTCTTGATGAAATTTGGTGTACCTTGCTCCGCCAAAATTTTCCAACTTGGAATCTTAATATGACGCACACCTCCTACAAAACTTTTTTGGCTCCACGTACTGAATTTCATAAATTTTTTGGGAAAATGAATAGACATATTTATTTTATTTCCAAAGAAGTTCATTTTTTCTTGCTATTCAAAATGATAAAACGGAAACATTTACAATACCTACATTCTAAATTATGTGCATGGTATGTATTTGCATTGAAATCTTCAATTCTACCTACGTTTTATAAAATCAAAGCTGAGCTAAAGCAAGCAGGACTTTTGCCATCGAAAACGGATATCGTCCACTTTTGACTAAATGCTAAATCTGATTAATAGATTCTCGGGTTATTAATATCTACACCATCTTCCTTTTCCATTTAATATTGCATATAATTTATTAAATGTACATATCCGAGTCTTTTCCTTTAGCTCTACAATGAAAATTTAATGAATTTTCCAGGAGATTTGTCTATAATCGAGGAACTCGCAGTTCCTCGCAGCTGCAACTATTTCAGACATGACACGCATTTTTAATGCTTACTTGTCCTAAGTATAATTTAGAACGCATCCTAGGTCCTTTGTGAATATCCCTTCTTAAAGTAAGCACTCGTGAAATTTTATACTCACAAAATTATATAAAATTTCATGTGAAACTGTCTTATAAACTTCACTAGGTACATATATAAAAATTGAAAGCAATACTCGTCCACTCATATATAATAAAAAACTGGTCACTAATCAAATTGAAAAATTAATTAAAATTACCAGCGACATAAAGCATTGTTCACTTAAAATCGGTACGCGTTCCAGCAACTCCTGTACGGCAATTGTTTGAATGTATTAAAAAGTTGCAATGCAGATCGTTAGACAATAGATCTACCATTATGAGGTTGAAATTTCATAGTACTGGCTTTTAATTTGACAGTTTTATTCGCGTTGGAAGTGGCTGCTCAAAATATAACGTTGAACGAATTCATTGAAAATCCGACACTCTCGAGATCAAAAATTAAATTAAAAGGGCGATTCCACCGTCACGGGTGGGACAATTGTACAGCAAAATGTTCACTCTTTTTCTAAATATATTCTTAAAATACGCAGCTGAAATATATTTTGATATAAACAANGAAGTTATGGCAAGACTTAAACCTTATCGAGTTATACTATATATAATTCTGTTAGATTAAATTAATTTTATAACAAAAACCTCACCCGTTTACTTTACCCCAATGTTCACACCAAATGTGGTATTTTTTTAGTAATGACTAAAAAACATGTTTAAAACTTGACTTCGGTCAACTCCCACGTTAATAGTTTTAAGCCAAAAAGAAACAGGGTGATATCCTCTTAAAACTAAATTCATAGAAGTTGACACAGTTGTCAAAGGGATATGAAATGACGAGAGAATCGAAACAGTCTCATTAAAACTCGATCAGACACCACAATGGGTCATACGATCCCAGAAATATGCTGGAAGGAGCACTTGCACAAAGTGTTAAGCCACTGTATCATTTACTTTAGACCTTCAGTAAAGTTTTGGTTGGTTTTAATGAAAATTAATTATTCACAGGTAACTTTAAATCGGTTTGAAGCCAAAGATATGAATAAAGTTCTGGAACTCATCAATTTACGAATATGTCCTATTTACGTCAAATCGAAAAATACACGGTATTTATTCAAAACAAAATTAGTAGAGATGCGCGAACTATGAAAAAACATAAACTAAAGATAGTTTAGTGGAACAAGTTGACTACTCAAGTCTCTAGAGCGGGTGTTCAGAAAAATTGTATCATTATCAAAGAAATTGCCTGTTATTTGTTTATCCAAGCAAAATATGAAACTTTCGCTAATATTTATCTATAGCGGAATGTTTTCTCTTTATTTTAACATGTTAAATATTTTTTTCTGAAAACCTGTTAAAAAGATATAACCCATTTTANACCACAATGGGTCATACGATCCCAGAAATATGCTGGAAGGAGCACTTGCACAAAGTGTTAAGCCACTGTATCATTTACTTTAGACCTTCAGTAAAGTTTTGGTTGGTTTTAATGAAAATTAATTATTCACAGGTAACTTTAAATCGGTTTGAAGCCAAAGATATGAATAAAGTTCTGGAACTCATCAATTTACGAATATGTCCTATTTACGTCAAATCGAAAAATACACGGT
>NW_016157677.1:0-20751 GCF_001687245.7 Rhagoletis zephyria | reverse complement strand
TTGGAAAATGGGCGTAGCACCGCCCACTTGTGATCACATATATGTATCTCGCTAACCGTTCTAGCAATTTGTACCAAGCTCGGTATGGTTATTGTGCTTGCCACATAAAAGCAAACCGTTGAAAATTGTTGAAATCGGACTAAAATTGAGGCCGCTTTTTATACAACGGTAAATTTCAGAAATGCTTGAAATTTCAATATTTCGAAATTTAAGGACGCTAGTTTACTTAAAATGTATACACCCCGGCTTATCATGTATCGGTAGCTTTCGGAAAGGTGGAAAACATATATTTAATACTTGCGCCGGGTATTTAATGTTCGGCTCCGCCCGAACTTAGACTTTCTTACTTGTTTTGCATTGGTTTTACTTTAATCTCGTCCCATGACTGCGGATACGCATATTTATTAATTTTTTTTTTTGTTTTACGTTAGTTGGATACTTTGCTTAGAATCTGCATAAATGCTTTTTCGGAATTAGCAAATTTACTTTTATTACTTTTGGCCGCTGTTGTCCCATTGTGCGAACGAACGAACGAATTAAATGAAAACGAAATTAAATACACACATCGGTAATAAATACCGACTTTAATTATTCAATTGAAAAAATAACTAAAAATGCAATATACATACATATGTATATACACATTAGACTGCATCACTCCCCATACGAAAAAAATCAGTACTATTTTTTCAATGGAATTATAGAATCTATTATATTTTAAGACGTCCACCAAAATATTTCGGAAAAATATTAAGATTTAAGCGAGCTGGACCGATTTGAAAATACCTCCAAAAATGGAGTTTTTTATGAATAAAAATAGTTTCTTTAAGATTTTTTTTTTAAACTCCCTCAAATGACAAAACGGTTCAAGCTTAAAAAATTTGCATAAAAATATTTTAAAAAAATTAAAAAAAAATTTGAGCGGAATCGTAATGATGAGATTTTTGATGCTGTTTTCTAACTTTTTTCAAAGATTGGTATAAGAAAAACTTGAATAACTGAACCTAAGCTCTTCCGATTTAGACTTAAGAGGTGTCATTGGAAAGGTATTTTCTCACCCTTTCTATTTATTCTATTTATTTGCTAATAAACTCATTCAAAGGATGATAGAGAAAGGTAGGAAGAGCGAACGTCATTTAAAGTTGAATTAAGATGTGTTGGTGTTTGAAAAAAATAAAAATGGGAACCAAATGACTTTTTTTCGCACAGAAATAAAAACAGTGTGAAAATACCTTTCTACTGAGATCCCACAAGTCTAAATCAGAACAGTGTTGGCCCAGTTATTCAAGTCTTTCGTAAATCAATTTTTGAAAAAAGTAAAAAAACAGTATCAAAAATCTCATTCTTACGATTCCGTTGAAAAGATTTTTAAATGTTTTTATGCAGATTTTTTAAGTTTAATCTGTTTTGTCATCTGAGGGGACTTTTTTCAAAAACTTCTCTAAGAAACTATTTTTATTCATAAAAAACTCCATTTTTGGAGGTATTTTCAAATCGGTCTAGCTCACTTAAATCTTAATATTTTTGCGAAATATTTTGGTGGACGTCTTAAAATATAATAGATTTTGTAATCCTGGCGGAAAAACCGCAACTTTTTTTGGTGATGCAGTCTAATATACATATATTCAAATTAGCTGGACTGGCCTAGCCAGCGAAGAATCCGAAAAGGGAAAGAAAAGTGAATGAAATGCGGTTTTTTATCAGTTTACCCAAACTACAGGCGAGTAGTAATGCAGTCAGGCTAAATGATCAATAATCAGAAGGGTCCTAGATTTGGTCACCCGAAAACTTTGGCCACCTGTTCGGAATATTTGAAGCACCCGAACTATTAAAATCGACTCTGGTCTTTGAAACCCCACAAGAATTCCTAAGACTCTGCGATAAGGGTAGCTAAACTGCCACTCAGAAAGCTCGTAGGAATAATCTAAACGTACCGTCAGATCAGGTCATTTTAATATATTTTTGGTAACTGCCAAGCGAACGAAATTCTAAGGGTCAGATATTTGCTTAACAACTGTAAACTCTACTCACGAGTGTGGCCTCGGACGAATTGCATCGAGCTTTGTTAAAATAATCAAATTGTATTTATGAAGGAAATTCACGAATAATTAAGGTAAAAGATACTCAGTTGCTAGCTTGAAAGCGGCACTGACATTTCGACGGTTTCTTCAGTTATCGCTACAATAACCAATTGGACAGACATTAAAGTAAAAGTAAAGTGTTCGTATATAAGCGTTCCATCACCTAAAAACTAATTTGTATTTCTGCATTCCACACACTATAATAGCATTTTTTGCGTTTATCTTTTTGATTTTTTCAACGCTCTAAATATCGGGTTGCGCTACAGTCGGTGGTTTAAAGTGCTACATATATAAAACGGGATGTAGTAAGTGTTGTTAGTGGTGCGGCTTACCAAAATGAAATCGATGGCTATAGTAATGCCTATCAATCTAACGATGGTGAAATCGATTAATCTAGGTATCGAAAACAAGAAGTAGAGCTTGACCTGTCTACGGCCCCCATCGCCTGACAGTACTTACTGTGATCAGGGTGCACCCACTAAGTAATTATTGTTGTCGAAGAGGACCAACTAAGACTAAACAATGGTACCAGCACAGAGCTACTTCATTTTTTATGCCAGAATTTGAAGTGTGTTAAAGCAGTCTTTAACCAGTTTGGATTACATCATCCTGTTTGAGAGTGCCCGGCTGGCTGCTTGGCTATCTGAAAATATAACTGGGAAGGCGCCCCTCAAACCTTTTTCTAGGTTTAATTTGACGCAGGCTAGAACTAGGCTAGGCAAAAATTTCAGCCTGGAAAACCACTTGTTGTTAAAGTAGCAAAATTGTATAAAAAAATATTTTAATAATCGTCTGTAGCGCTCCTCTCTAGCGACCAATTTTTCTCACACACTTGCTGTCGAACAGTCCCCCATTTCATTACATACAAAAGCAATGATTGATTTTTTGTTGAAATTGTGCTTCGACGGCACTGTTTCATTGATTTTGTGTTTTGCTCCATAATCTACCTGTTATTATCAAACAAAATATTTTCTTTACAATGGCTTTCGTTGCCAAAACAGTGTAGCTTTTTTTTGTGAAATTTGTTGCTTTTCGTTGATTTATGACATTTTAATGTGTCTGTCAAGTGTTTTAAAGTGTGTGCATAAATACAGTTAAGTATACGCAGTTACAATAACGTGTATTGTATGTACACAATAGCTACTCCACTTGATGTTGAATATATTTCTATGAATTCGGTTTATTATGAATTATGATTTGAAAAAAGTTTACCTTTTGCCTGCTATGTACATACATATACCTACAGCTGTATATGTACGTGTGAAATGCACCTATCGCAAAATAAAAACTTACAAAATTTAGAAATGCGGTGTGTTTTCGTATAGCGGAAAGGGAAAGGCGGCTAGATATTGAAATAAAGGGTAAAAGTAGAAGCAGCCTGCGGGAGAAGCTTTTTAAAGCTTTCTGAGAATTTAATTTCAGCGTGATTGGAGCAAAAAATTTCTCTAGTCACCGTTGATTCGGATTAAGAATNCGCGGAAAGGGAAAGGTGGCTAGATATTGAAATAAAGGGTAAAAGTAGAAGCAGCCTGCGGGAGAAGCTTTTTAAAGCTTTCTGAGAATTTAATTTCAGAGTGATTGGAGCAAAAAATTTCTCTAGTCACCGTTGATTCGGATTAAGAATAGGCAGATAAAGCTTTTACCCTGTGCGCATCTATATCGATGATGGGCACCGCCTTGTCCGCGGGCAAAGCTTTTTAAAGTTTTCTTAATATTTTGTATAGGCGCGTGCTGACTTAAAGCTCTCTCCGCTCATCGCTGGTCTATATATAACAGTGACGTTTAGAGAGAGTATCCTGTGCACATCCATAAAAAATTTATAATAGATTTGTGTGACAACATCAAACTACAAATCGGAGGAGCTCAGATGTATATATACATATATGTATAGATTTTATGTCATCACGGCCAATATATGTATAACCAGGTTGAGAAGCTTTTTGAACATTACTATGTGGGGGGCACATAGTAAAAGACCTCTCCCTCGTCTCTCATCTAGATGAAAATTAAAGGCTATTTTGTTTGTCCGTGAAAGATAGACTTACGTTGTTCTTTCAAATGATCACAGATATATATAATCACCTAACGAATTCTCCAGATATAAGCAATTTTTATGATTAACTCTTTATCGTTAAACAAAACCATTAACCACAAAAAAAATTAATTCAAGCAAGTAGTTCCTTCATAGCCAATTTCACAAAAGAAATTTAAAAATATATTTTTTTATTTGAATTTAATATGAAAACTGACAGAAAGGATAAAATCATTTTTCACTTAAATTGCGCGTAAATCTCTTAAGAATTTACCTATCTTTCAATAAAAGAAAATTTAGATCTCTTGAGTAGCAAATGTCATGTTTGCACCATTGCGACGATGCGGCGGTCGATGCTTAAAATGACTGGGAGATGACCGTTCGTCTGGTGGTGGAGTTTATAAGGTTTACGCTCGCTATGGCTACAGTCAGGCGAGCTGCTTCTGTTAGACGTTGGTGAGCTCCAGTAATGTGTTCACTGAGACGACAGTCATATCTTGGTACTCGTTGAAGGGGTCATTGCGATCGAGGCAAGGAGTGACTCTGCTGTACTCTACTGAGTGGTGTACAATGTAGACGATGCCCCAACCCCACGTTGCACTGCTGCTTTGTTTCTGTCCAGTATTACTGCGCCTTTGTAGCGTACTGGCCGAAACAAAGTTTTCTTTTGTTTTTCGCTTCCTTCTACCCTTATTTCCTTCACTCCAACCGATAGGAGCGAACTTGCGTATAACTAATTTCGCTACTAAAAGCTCAGCTTGAAGAGCAAAGCAGTTGATTGTCGGTGGCGAGCTTATACAATGGGGAAAAGTCTCCATTAGGGGTGTTCGCGCCAAAACGATCCCCACCAATGGTAAGAAAGATAGGAGCATAATAGGGGCGCCGCCTTTTTCTCTTATCACGACACTTGTTGTCCGCCGTGAGATGGCAATGGGAAAGTAGATGGTGTGTGTTCGTGTGCCCCGTGGTGGCGACTGCTCTAGCACCCAATTCGTTTTTATAATTAGCGGGCCAGCGCCAATCGATCGGGCACCAACCACACCGCCACTGAAGCCCGATGGATTTGCGGACCGGCGCGTATGTTGCGGCTCAACTTGTAGCTGCGCGCTGGGGCAGAACTAAGTGCGCATTGAAGAGGAAAACGTCCTTATTGTGTGCGAACTTGTTTTTGAAGTGATTTGCTATTTATAAAAAAGTGATTTCGTAGCAGTCGCGATAGTATCTCTTTTTAGTTAGATTTGTGAAGTGCCAGGATTGGCATTTAGCCTGGAGATGGAGTCTCAAATCTAGGAGAGGCCCCAGTCGAGGTGACAAAGCAGGGCATAGCACCGACGGGGGGGCACCGCACACCCCGACCAAAGCCTAAGTATTTCCTGTGTTTTTGCCTGTATTGGACTCGTATGTAGATAGATAACGAAATGAGGTTTGCACCGCGACCTAGTGGGCTACTGTGCCCTCCACTCTTCACCATACCTAATTCCCTGAGAAAATTTAACAGTACTTTAGGGGATAGGGAGTGAATGTGCCTAAGCTGTGGGCACATTGAGCCTAAACTTCTCTCACGTTTTCTGCAGACTGCATCACATTCGGTGAGGATGTGTAGAGGTGTCTCGCTGATAGAGTCGCAAAACTGACAAAGGTCACTCGACCAAATCCCCAGCTTGTGTAGATGCCCCTCAGCCTGCAGTGTCCTGTGAGGATGACTGTTATTATTCTAAGCTGCCCTTTTGGGAGGCCAATTAAACTTTGGAATATTCTTACGTTATAACCTCCCAGTAAACTCTTTGCCTGACGCATTCCTGACGAACTTTGCCGGTTTTGATCCCTCAAAGTGATCCTCTCTATCCTAAGCTCCTCTTTTAGAGTGTTGGGGCCCACTCCTAGGAAGGCTCTTATGTTGTCGGTAGTTTTTTCCAATTGTGCTCCTTATCCCGCCCTTTTAGCATTCCGCGCCCAGAGCCCAGTAACTTGGCGGGTTAAAGTTACCACCGGTAGGTTGGTAGGTATTGCGAGTGGTTTTGTAACCTTTTTTGCTTGCTTCGGTGCGCTCCAAAAATAAGTTTTTATTTTTATTTTAAACTTTTGTTTTATATTTTTTTTTTGTTTTGTGTAGTAATCTCCCGTCTCCACTGTGTCAGTCGGTTGCTAATTCTTTTTGTCACTTCCTTTTTGTGCGTATACTACATTTGTTTATTGGTTGGCCGCTTTGTATTGTTGTTGTTGGGCACTGCAAGTGCATTTGGTACATTCGGTTTTTAGGCCACTTTTATTACAAAAACTAAGGTGACGACTTAACTTTTATTAGTTTTGTTTTTCAAAAAAAAATCTCTTATTTTGCCATTTTTTTTTTTAAACTTCCTAAATCAAAGAAAAGACTTCAGATATTTCATTTACGTTAGTTATTTTTGCGGCTCCGCATCATTATCTTGAATTTGTGCTTTGTAACAATTTGATAAATTAAAAAAAAATTATTTTCCTTAGTTTTTTAATAAAAATTATAAACTTTATTATTACAAATTTTAATAAAATACAATTGCAATTTAATCAATTGTATGATTGTATTCATGCCTACATAAATGCTTCTTATTTGCTCTAATACATACATATTAATATAAATGTTTGCATTGAATTTGCGCGAAACTTTATAAAAAAAAATGAAACCAAATTTTAGTAGGATCAGACTAATTTCTGTTTATTATTAATTTACACTTTTTGCTGAAATTTGTTTAAATAACCAATTGAGTTTCAATTAAAATCATAAGTTCATTAAGCTTTTTCACAATTGGTTCATTATCGATAGGCGTTTGCAAATTTTCGTGCGAATTGACTTATTATCGCGAAAAAGACGCTAAAGGTTATATTTTCACTATTTTTGTTCAATTTGGCATATTTTTATTTTTATTTTTAGTAACGGTAATAAATATCCTCACTTCCTCAAAAAATTGTATAATGTATAAAACAGACTGTTTTGGGCGGTTTAAATATACTGGAATACAATGAATATGACTTCAAATCCGGTGGCATACATAGTTTCCGTTAGTTGTCACAAATCCCTCCTTGGTCGCATCAAATTTTGCCATTACCGAATTCTTCAATTTTCAACAGCTCGCAGGTATATTTGAATAGTTTCTCACATTTAGCTGGATTCTTAGCATCTGGATGCATGTGTCCCAGTCCACCATTGTTCAAATAGGTGCCACCTTTGCCCTCCACTTTAGGGTCGATGGCAGCAAACACAACAGTGCGTGAACCTTGCTCGGGAGTTTTGAAAAGCAATTTTTTCATGAATGGCACATAAGTGGTGGCGCTGTGCTCAAACAGATCAGTATCCACAATGCCTGGATGCACGGCATTCACCTGCACATGCGCCGATTGTGCGTCCAAGATGGTTTGCTGATGGCGTGTGGCAAGAATTTGTGCCAATTTCGACTGACTATACGCAGTGCCGGGGTAATAGTGTTTGCTGTGAATGAAAATACATTATTATTAAAAAAAAAAAACTATTTCATTTAGCAAGCTTAATATGCTTACAGTCCATTGATGTCATTGTAATTGATGCGGCCGATCAAATTCACACACGATGAGATGTTAACGATGCGCGCATTCTTGCCCTCTTTGCCAGCAGCCTTCAGCTCGGGCAAAAGGAGATGCGTGAGTAGAAAATGGCCCAAGTAGTTGGTGGCAAAATGAGACTCATTTCCATCGGCGGTCAATTTGAAGGGCGCAAACATAATGCCAGCTGTAGAAGGCGTTACATTTTAGTATTCTAGCGCTGCTAAATTAAAAAAACAAAAATTCCAACTTACCATTGTTGATTAGCAAATCCACTTTGTTATAGCGCGCCTTAACTTTTTCTGCAAACGCTTGGACGGACTTCAAATCGCCAATATCAAGCGTCTCGCATATGAGCTTGCCATCAGTGCTTGTAAGATCGACAATGGACCTGACCGCGGCTTCGGCGCTGACGGGATCACGTACACCTGCAAGTATAAGCGAATAGTGAGTGAGTAGTCAAGCGAAATTGAAGTATGAGCAGTCACTGCCAAAATGTAGGCAACGCTTTGCCAGAGCTATGCGTGTAAAGCAAAGTGAATACTAGGCAGTAAAGTGTAGCATTCTTTTAGGCATAACTTGTAGAGAGATGCGCTAGCGGTTGAAGTGGACTAGTGACGAGCTTTTTTTTTTGTGATTTCGCTGCGTAGGGAAAAATCTTATTCATAGCTACTTTTGTGAAACTATTTATTTTTATGCAAACTAAGTTTAACAATTTTTTGCAACATCGTTGGTGTCGTTGCAGCTCAAACTAATCAGTATGATTCTCATGCTTGAAACAAATTCTACGCTGTCTGTCGTTACTGAATGATGCACAGCTTTTGTGTTGGCATACGAAATAAGCGGCCAGCAGGTTTGAAGACAAGCAAGCTTACAGACATATTTTATATCACATTCAATATTCGCAGCACGCGCAAGTTGAATATTAATTGAAATCTTTAGATATTGATTTACATTAGGGTGGTTAAATTTCTGTTACCTGAAGAAAAATTCTATATATTGTTTTAAGAAATTAAAATCTGAAGACCAAATATCAGTAATGAAATGCATTAATGCTCAGGAAACTTGAAGCATGCTTAGAAGATTGAAAATAGGACATTTGCTCATCTTGCTCTGTATGAGGATAAAATTGTTTGCTCAACATTTTTCATTCCAGTCGAAAACTTACCCATTATTACAGTTATATCACAAGCCAACAGTTTCTCTACTGTTCGTAGGCCAATGCCACGATTGCCACCAGTTATTACGGCTACACGTCCAGGTTGCTTATAAAGTGCTGAAGAGAAGAGAAATATCTATGTATTCTATATATTATACATATAAAATTAAAAGCAAAATAGTGGCGCACTAATTGAAGTAATTAAAATTTTTATGTTCATTAAAAGTGACTACTAAAATTTTAGTTGTAATAACAATGTATTTTTCTTTTTTATTAATTATCACAATTAACTTAAATCGACCTTCTACAAATATACATATTTATGCTTGTACTCACCGACACGATCGCGTGATCGATATGTGAAATCGTTATACAAGCCCACTAGGCCAATATATTGATAGCGCAGCTCTGTTTTGAATTCATACCAACTTTTTGGCATCTCCTTCGACGTTTTGGCAAAATAAAAGCCGCAGAATATAAATAGAGCAAAAAGCGCAATAAATAGGGTTAACATTGTGGACGGCTGTGTTTATTTGGCGACGAAAAAAATGCAAAAGCTGTAAAGAGAAGAAATATTAAATTTAGTTTTCTATATATTCTATTTTCTTAGATTAATAAAATAACATAAAAGCATAAAAAAGTGCGATAAGTGCAAGACTAAGTAGTTTGTAGCGATTGCTTGGCCTGATAAGCACAGCTACATGATGACGTGGTGGCGCAGAGTTCAATTGTGGTTGACTCAATATATATGTGTGGTGCTTCTCAATATATTTATTTATGTATTGCATAACACAAAAGATCTTAACGATAATGGCGCCGTAATGGGACATTCATTTATGAAATTACACTCTACAAATCAGAGATATGAGCTTTTGTTTATGATTTCTGCCGCCCGGCTTTTCTACTGCAAGTGTGTGCGATTTTATAAATAAAACTAGCGAAAACCCGCCCGTTCCGCTGGTCGTCTTTAAAAAAATCTAGATTAATTAATTAAATTAAGCCGAAAAATACTGTGTGTTTTTTATAAAAATTCTCGCGCATGAATAGTAATGAAAGAAGTTTTGAATAGTAGTAGCAATTAAAAAACGTTTGATGTGATTTACTTTATTACTTTTTTTATTGTAATGCTCTTTGGTATACAATATTCTTCGTTTTTCCATGCGTTGTTGAATAAATGAACAATACCGATGGCTTACCAACTCTTGAGCATGAAACATAAAGTTGGCCATGAGAAAAACATGGGTATTCTAAATCAATACCACAAATTGATAAAGTTTGGCCTTGTGACTTATTGATAGTAATCGCGAATGCAAGGCGAACANGCTTCACAGAAACCTTTGCCAAAGCAACACCAACAACGTGTGAAACTTTCATTGTGTTCCTTACACGCGTTGCTGAGATTACCACGGACAACGGCACACTTTTTTTCGGCTTAATTTTTATATATATAGATTTAATTGAATATCACGAAGGGTATACCATTTTTTAGAGATTAATATGCTCTAGAACACTTCCTACTTTTGGTAGACTGGTTTTAATATAAAAAAAAATTTGCATAATGAAACTGTTTTGTTCTCTAAAACACGTGGTGATTAGAAAAAATATGAAAATTATAAACAAAAAATAAACCCGTTCTTTGCTATGCTTAAAGCATAACAGGCAAAATAATAGTAAGCATGAATTACTATGTATAGTATAAGCAGATTAATTTTAGTACGCAGAATAACAGTTGTTCTGGTATGCGCAGCAAGTGTAGGTTTCTGGTCCAGGGTTTGACTCGACGCCTGCCCTGAGCAAAAGAGTCCGAAGCAGAAGTTGCCTCATGAACAGCGTTAACGAGATTTCGCCCATCTAAACAGGGTTAGATCGTCGAAAACACAACCCTTTGGACGGATAAACCCCAGTAATTCCAGTATGTAGAATTTTCCCAAAGAGGTTTTGAGCGATGTCCTTTCTATGAGTTACATGGTGTACCGTGCCGGAGAAGGTAGGAAATCTCGAGCGCTGCTGATCAAAACCGTCTATCATCCAAGCTGTTACGAAGTGTAATGCGGTGGCGATGCATTTTCCGAGACACGACTTGATGCGAGGCTAATTGCAGGTGTATAAGGTGCAGGGAAGACTAAGATTCGTGTGGCTCTGCAAAGTGAAAGAGTAGAAAGAGTAGAGTACTTAATAGGCCTTAGAAGTATCCTCGTTCGGCACACTACCTAAACTTTTTGTTTAGTTTGATTTGCCTGGTGCTGTGTTTCCATTGGAATTATAAAATCTATTATATTTTAAGATTTGCAGTTGGGTTTTTTTAGGAATAAAAACAGTTTCTTGAGGAATTAAAATAAAATCCATCGGATGACAAAACAATTTAAGCTTAAAAAATCTGCATAAAAAAATTTCAACGGAATCGTATAAAGAAATTTTTGATGCTGTTTTTTTAACTTTTTTCAAAGATTGGTATAAGAAAAACTTGAATAATCGGATCAAAACTGTTCCGATTTAGACTTTTTATTTTTTGCAAATATACTCATTCAAAGTATTAAAGAGAAAGGTAAGATGAACGAGTGTTATTTCAAGTTGAATTTAAATGTGCCGGTATTTGAGAAAAAAAATTTGGGACGTGAATGAGTTTGTTTTGCAAGGAAATAAAAATAATGTTAATAACAGTTCAATTTTTCGGTTACAAAATGTGCGGCAACGTTCAGAATAGGCCTGTTAATATATGTTGTAGCGTGGAAGAAAGCTAAAAATGGTAAATTGACATTTTATTTACGAATATGAGTACATATTGAGAGGTCTTATATTCAATACCCTCTATACGCAAATTTTCATAAATTCCGTTTCCAACTATTATTTACTATTTTTTCGCTAACTAAATATTAACAAATATGTTACTTAGACTAGAGTATTCGTAAATGTAGTGAAGTAGACGCAGAAAGCATTTTAAATAGTTATTTAGCATTATTTGCCAACTATGTAAACAAATCTATGTAAATTAATATTTTACTTGGTGTAACCACAACGTTTTAAGATCTGGATACTCCGTTATACATATATATGTACATATGCACTTGTTACCTACTTATTTACACAACCATTTGTATCGAGTATTTACGTCGTCGCTAGCAAAGAAAGGTGCGTCTCAAATTGAGTGGTAAAAGTTTGAAAACATTACAGTTACATTGGACATTGTCAAGCATTGACATGTTTAAGTATTTACATACTTGCGTTAGTACTGGTGCTCACTTAAGTTTAGCTTTTTTCTCAAAANTACTACCGCTAAAACGTGAACACAAATAAAATAAAGCTATCGCTTGGTTTTACACATGAGAGTGGCTTTTAGACGTGGCTACGATCGTTTTACAAACAATGTCTCCATGTGTATAAATGGACTAAAGAAGGCGTGTGACGGCATTTAAATAGTTAGCCTCTTCATAATGTTTAGATTCGAGAAAGAGTCTAATACTTAGGACCAACTTACTTTTTAGGGTAGTAAGGTGACAACGATTTTCAGAGAAATTAGTTTTTAAAACCCCTCCTGCCTTGACTAAATAATTCTCTAGCGCGATGTGAGAGAGTGTTAGTCGAATGTTGTATGTACGGAAGTTGTTTTTGTCAGTTCCTTTAGCGCTATCTGGTATAAAACCGCAGACAACGGATGCCACAGTGTAATAGCTCTCACTAAAGCATTAAACAAAAGGAAATTAACCGAACAGGTTTATTAATAACCCACACACTTGGTTGGAATTACATTACATAATTAAAAATTTGTTACAAGGGCCTTAATTGGCTCTGATGTGTGGGTATAAATATATAAAACTACTTAAGTTGTTTAAAACATACAGATTTAAATACATACACACATAAATATGTATGTATGTGCGCACACATTACGAACGTGTAAATTACTGGGTTAAGAGTCAAGTTGTATTGACCTTAAACAAGTTTCGCTGCATCAGTGCAGTGAAAAAGCTACAACAACGGTCAACACATCGGGAAACTTGCCTGTAACTACCATGTACTACTGAGGTTTTTATGTCAAAAACTGGATTAAGAAAATAATTAGCTGACCCTTTTGGGTGTCGCAGAAATAATAAAGCACTAGATTTAATGTTTAAACTTTGCTTAACTTGTAAATAATTTTAGCACTCGCTGTAATGTTGGCTGACGACAAAAATGGAAAGCACGCACCCACCCCGTCGGAACCGGTCATGTATAGTCATATACCTAGAAATGTATGGCCTTAGGCCATTCCAGAATGCATCTTTTTCACGCCAGGGTAGCGCAAAAAAGAATGTTTCAAAGGGCATTACATGATCAGTTCGCTGTCTTCGGGATGTTGGTAAGCATGTGTCCATGATCTTATACGTTGGAAGCTCCAAGCGAGAGCGCAAACATGATCCATTTACTGTCATTGGGATGCACGAGTCCGATTTCTTATTAGTTAGCAGCTAAAAAACGGACAGCTTAAATAAAGCCAAAGCTTTTACGTCAGCATGCATCTTTGTATACATCCTAAAAGACATACATGATGAAATTTCCGACTGGGTACATATGAACATACATTCCCAATAAACATTAGGCTTCGTTAACAATTCGAAAATGTTTGGAAAACTAATATTTTTTCAAGTATTCGCTTCGAGAACTAGGCCATTCTCCAGAAAAACGGAACCTTCGTTACCCAATATATTTTCCCTTCGTTATGAATTCGAGATCCAGTCCATTATCGAATTGAAATTTTAATGAGAGAGGGTGATTTTCTTATATTTCCCTTCGAGAATGAGCTGGACTTCACTTTATCTCTTGCTACTATGGTTTTCATTTTATTTCGAACCGCTTTGGAGTGTACTACGGTTGGTTATGAGTCCGTTCTCAGTTCGATGTGCATATTGGATATCCAGTGTCTTTTTCGAACGTTCGCCACAATGTTTATTGGGTTGTATATATGTATATATGTATGTATGTATGCATGTATATATGTATGTATGTATGTATGTATTTGTGTGCGTATTAATGCAAAAGTTAATAAGCTAAAGAAGAAATTTAAAATGGAAAACAGGCCAAAATGCACACAAAAAAAAATAACTCTCTCAATTTCCGTGAAGAAAAAAGTGTTTAAAAAAAGCAAATGCAAATTTTGCATTGCAAATATATGGCTGAAAGGGCATACATATGTGAATGAAACTCAGCATATGAATACGTTAACAAAGAAATAAACAATCAGCACACGAATATGGCCAATAAACAAATTAATGCTGACTAGCATTGGCATAGGTATGAGGAACAGTTGTATAAATTGAAAAGGTGTAGCGAAGAAAATGTTTAGAGTTCATTGGCAGCAGGTGAACAAGAACGAAAGAGCGATTTTAGAAATTGGTTAAACAATTGTTAACAGGTTACTGATGACGAAAAGGCAATTGGTTAGCAAATGCGGTTCGGATTACTGCTGACAAAAGAGAAACAAATTTTTTTTTATTGTTTTAAAAATCAGCATTAAGGAAATTTTTTTCTATGTACTTATCGCTCATTTATTTCAATAGTGTCATAATCCAAAAATTACAAATAAAAAGTTAAGCATGCAGAAATTACCGCCACCTTCTCTTCTATGTTGTGTAAATTTCATAGCTGTATCGAAAGCCAATACCTCGCCAGAATAAAATACGTATTAATTTTTACTATTCAAAGCTTTAAATCAATTTAATTAATTTCTTTAAATTATGGGATGTACTTAAGTACATAAAATCTATCACAGCAACAGCCGAAAACAGGGAATATTTATCTACAAACGTCGCTATTTTTTCGTTTTAAATTTACTGCTAAATAAGAATTAGAAGCTACTTAAAGTCATCAAAGCAAACCATCCAAAAACACTTTTGCTTGACATAAATCCGAGCTAATCGCCATGGAATATGATGGCGTGAAGCAATGTTTGAGTGCGTGTGTATAAGCTGATAAGGCGAGCTTCAACGCTCGTAAACCAAAAGAAACTAAAAAAATGTAGGTAGACAGAAATACAAACATACGTACTACTTATTCACACTCGTGGCGGTAAAAACGCTGAATGAGCAGCAATAAACTTTCTTTTTTCCCCCAATTAATACATGAGAGGCCACATATGCACCTGCATATCTAAAGGCACAAACGAATATCCACAGCTATAAATGTGTATGTGGGTTTCAGTGCTGTTCAGTTGGCTTTTAGCGATTTTTCTTGGGTCTTTTAACAACTTTGGCATTCGAAAATTTACTTAAATTAGTTTTGCATGCGGGATGAAGCAGTGCGTTGAGACATCATCACATGTATGTAAATATAGACTACAGATATAAGCTAGCTCCGTCTGGTGGCCTTAGCTAAAAGTTGATTACATTTCCATCGTTAGTAATCTTCATAAATACATTGTAATACATACATACCTTGTAGTGGCGATAGTGACAATAATATATTATCGCTGTTCCTCTTTCGAGTTAATACTGAGTCTGCCTTAGCAAATACACCAATTCCCACTTATTATTAGAAATTGTTTTCCTCTTTTAATAGCTGATTTTGATAGACACGTTTTTGTCAAGTCACGTAAATTCTATTAACTATTGTTTCTTAATTTTCTCATCAACGCTTAAGCACTTAGCACTTAGTACAATATGTTACCTGGCTGCGCCTGCGTTCGTAAACAAATATCGCTAAAAAAAGCGCAGGTATGGATAACAACAAATAAATTATAACATCAAGTCCGTCGCCGCGCTATAACATTCATAAGCTCCCACCACAACCAATCGCCGAGAAACTCGCAAAGTGACTAAAAGCTCGATGTTGCCGGCACGTCTTCCATAACAATAGGAGCTAGCGCTTCGCTACGCAAAGCAAGCAATGTCAATGGGAGCTACTTGCTAATGTTGGCCACGGCGTTGAGTAATGCTCTCTGCTAGCTTTTTAATTTGTGGTGCGATGAGCGCTGGCGATAGCACAAAAGAAATGAATTCACGCGCTCACATCGCATGTGACACTCGAATGGGCTTTACAACAGAGGAATGTTGATGCACTTCACTTTACTTGGAACATTGTTCCTTATGAATTTTGTTTATTTTTGCTAAAATGTTTCGTCGGAACTCTTTTTTTGCCTCTAATTTAAACAAATTTGCAAAATGCCGGCACAAAGAAGAAATAAATGAGCAGCTGAGCTATCAGCTGATAAGAAAATAAGCTGTGCTGCCACGACGGTGAATTTCCGTCAAACGTGGTAATTTATGTGTGGTGGATTTTTATTGAGGAATTTAAGTGGAGAGTTAAGAAAATGAACTAATCAAGGCATGAACTAATAAGAAATAGATGTGCATAAAATAAAATAAAATTGTATTGTGGCGAATACTGCGGCAACACAAAGCACAATATAACCAGTAAACAACCTTCGGTGAATTTGGCGACTGCCTTCCTCGGGGATGAATATGCTAGGGATGAAATTATTGGTACACACGCCTTCCAAGCACGCAGGGTTGCTTTTAAGAAACAAAAAATAATTACTCCAAATGTTTCAAAAAGGTATAGTGTAAAACGAAATTTATTGAATAATTCCATATAAAATGGTATACATAATGACTCATTTTCTAAACGATTTAAATAAAACGCATTTCATAACCTTTTTTGTGCAAACGGCATTTGCGAATTGATAGAAAAGTACTACGGATTGTAAATTTTTGTTAACTATGAGGTGGATGAAAATTTTCAACCCGGCCTGACGGTTTTGAAGAATTTTTTTGTTCTACACCTTTTCCAACAGTATTTCAGAAAAACACAAATGTATTTCAGAAAAGGCCAAATGTATTTCAGAAAACCTCAAATGTATTTCAGAAAATCTCAAATGTATTTCAGAAAAACCCAAATGTATTTCAGAAAAGCTCAAATGTATTTCAGAAAAACGCAAATGTGTTTCAGAAAACCTCAAATGTATTTCAGAAAAACGCAAATGGATTTCAGAAAAATATTTTTAGAATACAGCTATGCTTTTCCGAAATACATTTGTGCTTTTCTGAAATACATTTGCCCTTTTCTGAAATACATTTGTGTTTTTCTGAAATACATTTGAGGTTTTCTGAAATACATTTGACCTTTTCTGAAATACATTTGCGTTTTTCTGAAATACATTTGAGGTTTTCTGAAATACATTTGGCCTTTTCTAAAATACAATTGCGTTTTTCTGAAATACATTTGTGTTTTTCTGAAATACATTTGGCCTTTTCTAAAATACAATTGCGTTTTTCTGAAATACATTTGTGTTTTTCTGAAATACATTTGCGCTTTTCTGAAATACATTTGAGGTTTTCTGAAATACGTTTGGCCTTTTCTGAAATACATTTGTGTTTTTCTGAAATACTGTTGGGAAAGGTGTAGAAGAATAAAAGTCAGTAAAGACAAGTCTTTGTTGTATAATTTCTGATTTTAATTGCTCAACTTCTTTTGCACCAGAGCAACTGTCAAAAATTTCCAGCAGTAAAAAATTACGAATTGGCACAGCAATGTAAAATTTTCTCGCCATAATAAAAAAGTTTTTTCAACATGGATCTTTTCTACTAATTGACATGAAATTACTATCTCAACGCTCGGAGCGCTGCCACTGAGGGCTTTTGCCAACTTATAAAAAAGAGAAAATTTGGAAATACCAAACAAAAATTTTCAGATTACTCCTTGTGAATACGAATGCCATAGTTTTTACCTGGCTCGTGGGACTACGCAAAATTTTGACAGCTTGTAAATATGTATACACATAAAGTTGTTGGCGGTAATAAAGAGTCAAAATCAAAATGGAGAAAAGAACAAAAATCGTACGTTAGCTGTCAGTTATAAAATAAATCCAATTTATTTGCGAATATTTCTTTATTCTATTTATTGAAAGGCAACTACGCGAAAAAGCTTGTGTTAATTATATTGATAACAGAACCTGGCAGCTCGCACGTTGTCTAAATTCTCAAGCAACATAAAATCCACAAAAGAATACATTGCTTGTCCATCAATACGCCATGTATAAATATTAACAACACACAAAAATAGAGCTTTCGCACGAGCGTTTGTTTGGTTTTTCAACACCATTTATAATTTTCTTTTAATAAAATCACGTATTCGCACGAGCGTTTGTATGGTTTTTCAACACCATTTATAATTTTCTTTTAATAAAATCACATATTGTCAAATGCTTAAATTTATTTATCTAATAATTATGCAGCACACAACCCTGAAATCTAAGAAAAAGTCTGAGGAAGGCCATTAAATAGCAGCACACAACCCCGTGCCTTCCTCAGGAGTGAATATAACTACAACAACAACGACTACTACAACAAAAACCCAAAAAGGTTGTTTACTGTCTATACTGTGACACAAAGCGAACAACGAGAAATAGGCAGAATGTTCGAAGAATGACGTAGAATGTTCCACAAAGAGAAACGTCAAGTTGGATGAACACTGCGAACAGCGAGAGAAAGAGAATGAGCGATAAACGCAGCGCAGGTATATAAGGGCGCCGCCACCGCGAGGTGAGTAGTTACAAGTCAGCAAGCTACAAGTAAACTGAGCAGAGAAGCGAATAAGCAAGCTATAAGTTTAATTGTGTTAACAAGTAGTAAAGCGTTGTAATTGCTTTAACAAGTATTGTAGTGTTTTTACTGTATTAGCTAGTATTGTAAAATTGTTTGTTGTACAATAAAGTTAATTGTACTACCATTTGGTCATCGTTAGCCTTTATTTAACAATCCAGCGGTACGAGCCCGAGTATATTTGGGAAATCCCTCAAGGTTTCAAGGATAATCGTAACAGTACAAAAAAGTAAAGCAAATAAAATAAAATAAAATGAAATAAAATTAAATAAAACCATGATGCAATAATACAAGGTGGTATCAGTTGTGACAGCTCGATTTGATACTGCCTTAGAATAAGAAGAAAAACGCGAAGAAATTATTCCCGATTTTGGCGAAAAATATAAAATTTCATATTTTCGTCTAAACAAAATTTGCTTTTTTATAGTATAATATAAGGCAAAATACCTTTTTAAGAAAACAAAATGTGCATACAGAAAAAGGTTAAATAAAATGAACGGGAGCCACGAAAAGAAAAATAGAATGAAAATAAAATAAAATTAAATTAAATAAAAATAAATCAATATAATATAATTTAAATGCAATAAAAATAAAAAAGTAAAGAAAAGTAAAATAAATTAAACAGAACCATACAGAATAGAGTAAAACCAAACTAAAAAAATAAATTGATAGACAAAATAAAATAAAATGAAGGAAAACAAGAAATAACGCATAAAATAAAATAAATTGGAATCAAAAAGTGAGACCAAATATCATAGAATAAAACAAAAGAACAAAATGAAATTCACTAAATTTAAACTAGATAAATATGTATGTAAAATCAGAGAAACTAATAAAGAGAATGAAAACCAATTTAAATTATATAAAAAAAAAAACTAAACTAAATTAAATTGGAATACGTTATTTTTTTATTTGGGCGGCGTGGTGTAAAAGTTTTATTTATCATTGTTGTAGTTGTCGCCACAGTAATAATTCCCACCTATGTAAGTCTGTTCATATGTCCATAAATCGTTGTCGTCGTTGTTAATTAATTTACATGGCTCAACAAAATTTGGTCGTATTTTATCTCAAAAACGGGGCTTACCTTATCTTATAGATCTTCTGATGCAGATTTGAAATGCATTTACAAACTTTTTCTAGAACGTCCAGTTTTTGAGAAAAAAAACCGTTGAAGTGTAAAATAAGGAAAAAAAAATCAATTAGAATTTGGACGTAGTTTTTCATAAGAAAAAAACCCACGTGTTAATGAAAATCCAATTCGTCTGATGTATTCTACCTCATGTCGATGATTTGATTTGAAATTAGTGAAAAATTAAAAAAAAACTCAGTTCTTAAAAAGCATGCACTTGTTTTCCCACAAATACGAAAATCTCAATCTTTAAATTTATTTTAAAAGCAAAGTGATTTCATAAACGAATCAGCATTGAAAAATCAATATCCCAGATTCATCATTAGCCAGTCTTTTGTCTCCTTACACTTTCCGCGGTCTGGAATGAAATCCTCTTAACACTGTTTTTGTGGATCGCAGTATCATCGCTTTTTAAGGTCCAGAAATAAGTAGTCAGCAAGCATGTGGCGGTTTGATTTCCTATTATACCGCTCCTCTATAGTGGCTACGTCTTTATTCTTCGCTGGTGCTTTTGAGATTGAAGAGTGATGAGTAGTAGAAATGAGTGGGCCACTACCTTGCCCACATTATAATGGAGTCTTAACTTACAACTTAATGCTACAAGGAAAGTCTACCCAAATAATACAGTATTCCATTACGATTCGCGCGACTATAGTCAAAAGAGATTGATCCAATCAATCCACGGCGATCCAGAGCCGGACGACAACAGTAAACATGATGACATGTTCGCCAAAGCCAAAGCAAATATCGACGCAGAGAGATTAAAGTGGCAACAGCGATACAACGAACGATATCAATAACCACAGCGGTATCAGTAAGTCGAGTCCGTGATAATCACCGCAGTTCCGGCAGCTACTGGAGAATCTCATAAGGGACCGTATGTCGTCACAAAGGCATTCGACTATGACCGTTATATTGTAGAGGATTTCCCAGACGCACCTGTAATGCAGCGAAGGTACTGCAGCATAATATCCAGGGTTCAAAGGAGGCGGTAGTGTCAACTCACTCCAGAACATGAGCACGAAAGTGACGGAAGTGTAGCAAATGATTCACCGAGGCCGGTCTATGGAAGTCAGGAGAAGCCGAACATTTCTGCTTTTGAATAGATCAGTTTTCTTTTAACTTTTTACCGATTCATACCGTATGCCTATTTAGGCTCAGTTAGTCTAGACTTAATTTACGTAACGTAACCTCATATATTGCCCAACGAAATACCTTTTTGTTCT
>NW_016157676.1:223598-224670 GCF_001687245.7 Rhagoletis zephyria | reverse complement strand
CCCTTCAGTGAATGAGACGAGCAGCCAACTACCTCCTCGTAAACTAATCCTCTCCTTTAAGTACCTCAACTTGAAAACGACTAAAGATTCCACTTCATAGAAACATACATACAGTATTCCANCTCAACTTGAAAACGACTAAAGATTCCACTTCATAGAAACATACATACAGTATTCCACAGAAGTATCAAAAAAAAATCACAGAAAATCATAATAAGGGCCTCAACACCATTCGGAATGAAGTAACTAGTAATAAGCAGCACTTACCCCGCATTTTGCAGCGTAGTCGAATGAGGCCGTTGCCTTTAGTTCATATTTCGAATGTGTTTGGTAACGACTTTCCCTTCCGTATGGGTTTCAATTGCGTTGCGTTTCTAATTCACATCAAAATCCGTATGCATATACATATACCAAAGTAGTCGAAAGACAGCCATTAAAAACCTTCGGAGGGATAAATAAACCATTTTAATTTTTATCTTATCTCCTACCATCCAAAGCCACAGCAATATATGTATACGTATGTAGATACTCACATAAGCTGATGGGAGAGTCTCCAACACCGTGACCACGTGAAAAAGGACAATGGTGTTGCTAAGGGCGGTGCCTTAGTTGGTACCTCACAGACCTCTCCAAATTTTTTCGAATAACCTGGGCTGAAAAAGTGACTTAAAACGTAACCATCGATATGTATAAAGAAAAAAAAATCGGGATTTACACCTTTTCAAATATTAAAGAACGAGAAGCTTATGTTTACGAAAAATCACTATCTGATAGAATATTTGATTTTGATAGGCTTCTCTTCTTCTTCTTTTTTGGAGCTGTAACCGCCTAAGCGATTTTGGCCGAGTTCAGCAAAGCACGCCAGTCATTTCTCCTCTGTGCCAACTGACGCCAATTGGAAACGCCGAGTGAAGCCAAGTCCTTCTCCACCTGATCTTTCCATCGCCGTGGGGGCCTCTCTCTTCCTCTGCTACCACCAGCGGGTTCCGAGTTGAAGACTTTCAGAGCTGGAGCGTCGGTGTCCATTCGAACGGCATGACCAAGCCAGCGGAGCCGCTGTATTTTAATTCGC
>NW_016157676.1:183010-222634 GCF_001687245.7 Rhagoletis zephyria | reverse complement strand
ACGAAAAATCCGTTCGGAAACACCAGGTCCCGTCTTATTCGCAAAACCCTTGTAGACCAGTGTAATAATTGCAGTTATGGTAAATACCTACAACATAGTATAGGTAACCACCCAGAGAGCTGCATGGATACACTCAAATTACATTTTAAGTCACTCGCTTTATTTTTACATATGCACACACTCGCAATCATTTATTTCCAAACATAACGTGCGATAGCATTGAAATAACATTGTCGGTTGAGTGAGTAATTCACACTATCAAGTGCTCGATTCAAATAACAATTGCTTCATTTGAAAAACAAGTGCATGGCATAACTGCTGTAATGGCAGTATCAAAAAAAAAAACAACATTTGAAAACACAATTTTTGTTAATTTTATTGGTTTCCTAACTACATATTATAATGCAAAAATATTAACTGATTAAGGGCATCATCATTTGACAAAAGGTGGCATCTTTTGTCAGAAATAGCATTTCCAGCAGAAGAAAAAACTCTTTCTGACGATGCGCTAGTTGAAGGAGTGGCTATTACTCTACGACTGAGTTTATGCAGCAGCGGCATTTCGCATTTGTGTACCTCCCATCAATTAATTATATCGAAGTCCGTATGAAAATATACCTCAATATTTTCATATCGCCGCAGCTCTGTAGTAGCTTTATCAGTTCTGCTCACAAAGGTAGTTGTTTAAGAAGACCTGAAAAAAGCTCAAAGTTGTCTGAAGGTAACAAAGGTGTATCCGCAATTTGTGGTTCCGTTGTACTGTCAGAATTCTCAGTTAACGTTCTCATAATTTGTAAATATTTCTCTTTTGTGTACCTTTGCTCAGATTCGGTAAAGTTATTGAGCTCTTTTGCTGGCGGGTATAAAAAAAAGCACAATTTTGTGCAAATCTGTTAGTTTTCAACAGCAACTGTTTTTAAATAATAAAGCAACTTATTTTTCAAGTCCCATATAAAGCTGATGTCTTCTGAGGTAACATTGCATTTGTTTTGTAGACTAGTTATATTAATGTACATCAGGTGCATAACTAAATAATTTAGTAAAACTAATATATTAAAAAAAAAAATTCATCAATATCAATTTTTTTTTCAAAATTGTCGTATTCTCTACTAATTGTTTGAAGTCAATGGGTGTCATTCGATTGCTCGACTTGCTTTTCATAACAGCATTTTTCACTCGCTTGACTTGATTTGGAAAGAGTATATCAATGCCATATTTGAAATCAAATGAGTACACTGCAGCTAAACATTGATTTCAAAACTAACTATGAATCTGACTGTTTGTACGGTGTTTCTCACTAACCTTATATAGTTCACAGCAATGAGTTCATATTGTTTAGATGGAAGTGAGTAAACTCAAGGTGTTGTCTGGTAACCACCTACCTACGATTCACATCGCGGTTAATTTATTCACGTGTTTTACTAAACACAACTGGTACTTTAAGTTATAATCGCGTTTACATATAGCATTTGCCTCTTTGGCCTGTTGCTTCCAATTACGCTCCACTAAGGGTGGCTTGATAACAACGTCTTATAAGCCTCATCACCACTGAAACACACTTTTCATTTACGTTCCGGGGCGCCTATCCCCTTTAAATAATGTACCTGAGGAATATGGCATTGATCCTATAATTCTGCGGCCATGTCATTCCCGCAATTCAACCAACACGTTGCTATGGGCACGTTGCACGCCCCCGCATTCCAATTTGACTTATTCTACACAAACGAATGGTGTGCTAGCTATGTGCCACCACCTTCACCATCCATAGGTAGCTGGAATTACCACGCAATCACAGCCCCCCTTCCATAGTAATGCCACCTTCATGTCGGAACCATGGCAGTTGCGTCCAAATACTTATATGCGCCACGGTTGCACAAAACTAAGCCAGCTGCACTGCACGCAGTCGAAAAGGTTATTGATTGAGCCACCTGGAAATAGGCCGAAAGTGTCATTGCATCGATGGATGCAATAAAGGGTTCAGTCGGTTATCATCTAACCCCACATTGTGCGAACAGTCCATCCAAATGATCTGGTATTTAAGGAAAATTCTTAAAAGAAAATTGAAATGAAAATTAACTAAAAACTATTAATTAAAATTTTCTATAGAATAACCTACAATACTTACCGTTTTCGCTCTCATGGTTTTCTAGAATGACATTTGTCATTCAGGAAAGTTGTAAAGTATGCTGCAAATAGCCAGTGATGGAAAAATAGGTACCATTTACCTTTTCAATTTTCAATCTTATGTGAAGTCTGCACTATATAACTTACAGAAAACAATACAAATGCTCTTTTTTATTAATTTTATGAGTAAATAAATATATGAGCATTTATTTTCTAGAGAGGTGCATACTGATTTGGAAATTTTAATATAATAATATTTCTTTTTAATGTCTTGGGTGCCCTTTTACAAGAACTTCTCGCGTTTTTTACAATACAATACAATGTTTTTAGGATAATAATTTTTAATTTTATTATTTTTCATGAGTTTAAGCATCCTTTTACCGGCCTATTCTACATGCGACGGAATATTTTACAACAGAAAATGGTAAAATCTTTAACTTATTCAGCTATGAAATTTTGCTGAATTTCTATTGTTGCATATTTCCTGGCGATATTTTGTTACTTGTTTACTGGTTACAATAGTGCATAAAATGTGAATACGGTTTAGGAGGCGACAAAATGTTGTTGCCAACCAGGACAGTTCGCAAAATAAATATGAAACGTGATTTCCCATCACTTTGTACATACAGCTGTCAATATTGCGCCATCTACGTTTCAACTCTTCCCCACCGCCAAAACGAGCAGGTACATAGAATGCTTTTTTACGGTACCATCTACTGCTTGATAGCCACAGATAGCCAAGTTGTTGTCGAACAAAACATACCACAAATTATGTTTGCAATATCGTATACGATATTTGCATTTTGTGCATGAGACTTTCAAGCAATATGACCGCAAATGGTTGGGAGAGAAAGGAATCGACATCGAGTATAAATTAGTCTGTATGTAGTTCTTATAGTTTTTCTAATTTCACAGCTTAAAAGTTCAATTATTAAATGTATTACATAATGTGTGCATAATCTTGGAAGAGCATATATAAAGTATGTGGGGCACCTTAATTTTCACAAACCGATGTATTGTGTATGTATGTACATACAAAGAAACACTCGGAGCGGAAACTCGGCCTTTCCTCCCGATCACATCCGGGGATCGGAAACTTGGGCTTTCCGACCCAACTTAATACCAGCAAATACCACAACGTGGATCGGAATCTCGGCCTTTCCGACCACGTTCAAATTATTAAAAGCGCTGCGGAGCGGAATCCAGGCCTTTCCGCCCGCAGCGCATACATCAGCGACAGCATCAGTGTAGACTGGAGACTCGGCCTCGCCAGCTACTTACAATACATAACTATATCAAATACATCATTTTATCTAACACAGTATCAAGGTAGATTGGAGACTCGGCCTCGGCAGCTACTTACTGCCAGGATTTATTATACATATGTGCAAAGAAATGTTTAACCACGTCCTTTCGTACTAACCTTCTTTTTTCCAATATCCAGGAAGCCGAATACAATTTATATATATTTTTAAAATTTATTTGTTAATGTACATAGGTGTGGTGGTTGAATGGCTCGACAAATGTTGCTTATAGCCTAAACCAAACTTTGAAAGAGTGAACCACCCTATTGTGTAAGTGCACACACATATATATATATATATGTAAGCGCATACAATTATGCACATATACAGCGCTGCAGGACTATTTTCCCGCCAAATTATATAACTAATTAGCCGAATTTCCCCTCAATAAATTTCGCTGTTTTGAGGGTTCGGCTAAATCCGTCAACAAATGGCGCGGTCATTCCATTTTGATCACTATCGAGCGAGCACGGACGCCTATCAGCCACCACCCTTCAGCACACCGTAAAGGTAATATTGTTACACTTATATTCATATTAAAACCAAAGAACTTTGAATAAACATTTAGCAAGTACTTATTAATTGAACCGTGTGTCTTTTTTCTTGCGTTATTACATTAAAACATTGATGCCCTGCTGGAATTGCGAGCCACATATGCGTCAATGTTTCCATTATGAATAGCCTTGACTATTGCCTCTGGAGTGACATTGTTGAAGGCCCCCTCGACATCGAGGAAGACCCCTACTGCGTGAAGGATTCCTCTGACCACCTTAGCAATGTGTGCAGGGTGGTGTCCACCGAACTTGCAGTAAGCATTTTGAGCTCTTGAAAGATAGTCACGAGGAATTGCGTTTCTTATGTACAGGTCTATCCATCTCTATAGCGGTTTTAGCAAAACGAAGACAGACTGATACTCCTAAAATCACTAGGAGACACATAAGAGCCTTTTCCGTCCTTCGGGATGAACGCAACACTGACTATCATCCAAGCCTTGGGAATGTACCCGGTCCTCACGCAGTTCGCAAGTATGATGTCATCGGCCCAGGCGAATGGTTTGAACGAGTTTATCGCCCAGGCCATGTGACGATCATCCGGAAGATCGGAGAACTACAGAATCTGAAGTACAAAATATTGCAAAGAAGTACATTTGACTGTACTTCGAAGTACGAAGTACAAGAGCTAAAAAAGAAGTACTGTACTTCCGAAAGAAGTACGGTTGGTCACATTACGAATACTATACTTTACTTCACAGAGGAAAACTGCCGAAAACGATGGAAATCGTTAAGAGACCGATATGGAATAGAATTGATGGTTCATCAGCAACCAGGCGGAAGTGCTGTGTCGTTTAGACGAACTTGGCCTTATTTCGAAGGTATGTTGTTTTTTGACTGTAAGTGTGCTTTACATATGTACAATAACAGCCCGATTCTGTGCACTTGATAAATTGAAAATCTTTATAATTTGTTAATTTTTTATTATTTATCATGAATNAATTTTTTATTATTTATCAAGAATTGGTATTCTAGCACAGAAATCAAAAGCTCTTTTCTTGATAAATTATCAAGATTGAAAATGCTATTGAAAATTTAAATTTCATGTGAAATGTATAAATTTTCCGCCCAATTCTGTGTTTTCTTGATAAATTTTTTGTAAAGAAATTTTATCAAGATTTTTATCAAGTAAAAGCTTCCTTCGCATTCTGTGTCAATATTTATAAAACAAAAAGCTCTACGATTTCCACATGAGTGGAACTAATCTCCACATAAGTGGAACTGATTTCAATGTCACATATGAAAAATATGAATTTAAAAGCAAAAAAGCTTTTGACTGCCGTAGCCGAGTAAGTAGAGATGTCGACTATAATTCCGTGTTTCGCAGGTTAAAATGCCGGCACATGTAGTATTTAATTGTTAGAAACAAGTTTTTTAATATGCAAAATTTATACATTTCACATGAAATTTCAATTTGTCAATAGCATTTTCAATCTTGATAATTTATCAAGAAAAGAGCTTTTGATTTCTGTGCTAGAATACCAATACTTGATAAATAATAAAAAATTGACAATTTATAAAGATTTTCAATTTATCAAGTGCACAGAATCGGGCTGTTTATATATTAATAAATTTGTTTCTAACAATTAAATACTCCATGTGCCGGCATTTGAACCTGCGACACACGGAATTATAGTCGACATTTCTACCTATTCGGCTACGGCAGCCAAAGGTTTTTTGCTTTTAAATTCATATTTTTCATATGTGACAATGAAGTCAGTTCCACTGATGTGGAAATCAGTTCCACTAATGTGGAAATCGTAGAGCTTTTTGTTTTATAAATATTGACACAGAATGCGAAGGAAGCTTTTACTTGATAAATTTCTTTACAAAAAATTTATCAAGAAAACACAGAATTGGGCGGTAAGTATTTATATTTGAAATTGTAATTTATATTAGAAGGTTGCAGAATTCATTCAAACTTCTAAAGAGAGTAGAGTAGATTTGAATATTTTACTTTACAAACAAAACACTGTGTTTGGAATTTTGTAAATTATGAATATACATTTTGTTTTAAATTTTCTACCTTCAAATAGAAGAATGTCAATGCATGAATGAAAAACATCCAAATCATTAAAACTCATTTTGGTAAAAGCTTTTTCCCAACGGGGCCAGAAGCGCTCCATTAGTTCTATCGGAGCGCTCTATATTCAGCTGTAAGCGCTCCGTTCCTAATTTCATACTTCATTGTATTTTAACATTGTGTGTCATTAATAAGAAGCGCTCCCTTGCTGCTCCCAAAGAAGCCCTTGGTGAGCGCTTCAACTAAAGCATTTAAAAAGCGATGCATGCAAATTTTAATTCTTATAATATATTTTTGTTTTAATAAAATAATCGCGTTCTTGCAAACCATTTGATGGTTTTATTAGATGTACTTATAAACATGATTTTTTTTCTTTTCTATGTGGTATACATAATGTTACCAACTATTTCATAGCTCAAAGAAGTACAGGTTAGGTTGGTTTAAATTAACGACGCGAGCTGATTACGAAATTTCGTTGCAGCTCATTTCGATCCCTGAGAGCTCAGTGTATGTTCAGAAGTGCGAGCGAAATCTTAGCATCGCGAGGGTTGGACAGTCTAAAAGAAAGTATGGAGATAATTCCACTTCATCTTCCTCTTGACAGCTAATAAAAAAGGACAGTTGAAATTCCTAGTCTCACCGCATGAACACCAATCGCGCAATAAACTATCAGAACCCCCATCACTAGCCCTTGAGAGGTAACGTGTTTTAAAGTGTTTGCTTAAAATATTGTTTAAAATATTTGCTGCAGCAGAGAAACATCTTCTTTTCCTTTTTCATGTCATAACAGGACCCGGTTTTCCATAGCCTAATAGCTGGCGCCGTGTTCAACATATGTATGTTAAGCGCCAGTGTAGGTGTGGTTCCTAATGCTCAGCTAATTCCTATTTTACAAGTGTTGCCTTCTCTAGTGAATTCCACCAGATAAGGGCTCCTTGAAACAATATAGACTTAAATCTGGTTTCCTAGAGCTAATGAATTAATTTGGGCGAGAGACCCGTTAGCCCCCATACAGCAGTACAAGGCAACCGAAAACTTTCTTACCCTTTCCACAATATTAGGCTTCCACGACAGCCGCCGTTGATCGCCCACCTAGTTACCTGGTTCAGGTAACTTTGAGCCAGATCAAAAAGGGTGTATAGAAATCGTCCCTTAACCAAAAGTTTCATATCATCTACATAGGCGATCACCCGACAGCCCACTTTTTCCAGTTTCTCTAGAAGATCGTTTACAACCGCAATCCAGAGCAGGGGAGAGAGAACACCACCTTGTGGAGTGCTCTTAATGACTCTGCACTGAGTGCAGGCGCTGTCCCACTCCGCGGCGACTGTTCTGTCATAAAGTAAGCTGTAGATAAGCCTTATTCGGTTGGTTTCAACCTCCAGATTATGAATATACTTAACTATTGCCTTTGGAGTGAGTGCGTACAGGGTTCCTCTGACCACTTAACCAATGTGTGCAGAGTGGCATTCACCGACCTTTTCTTGCAAAAAGCTCTTGAAAGACAGTCACGAGGAATCGCGTTTCTTATGTGTAGGTCTATCAGTCTCTCTAGCGCTTTTAGAAAAAACTAAGAGAGACTGATTTGCTTAAAATACCTAGGGAAAACATGTGCGGCCTTCGGGATGAACGCAACACTGACTACCTTCCAAGCCTTGGGGATGTGTAATTGCAGGACACCTTCAGAGGCCTTTGCAGCTGCGCAGGTATGATGCCATCGGTCCCCGGCGACTTTAATGGTTTGAACGAACTTATCGCCGTGACGATCGTCCAAAGATCGGAGAGGTGCAGGACCTGGGGGAGATTCTGAAACCAGTTAGCGACAATTTTCGAATCGCTATCGCACTTTTTGACGCAGAAAGATTTATATCATGCGTCAAAATGTGCGATAGCTATCCGAAAATTGTCGCTAATTTTTAAAAATTCTTAACGTTTGCAAGAAATTTAACAAAGTCACAAACTTTAGCTCATCACTGCTGTGATTTCTACCGCGCCTCAAAGCTTGCCGCTGCAAAAAATATGCCGCTACAATTCAATTTTTTAAATTTTTGTGTATTTTTCTAGCACTCAAAATCGAATTTTTTGTGACACATTTCTCGGCGCACTTGAAATCACAACAGTGATGAGCTAAGTTTTGTGACTCTGTTAGAATAGAGGGGTTAATCTTAAAATTTTACACACAAACTCACACACACATCCTCATTTTCAATCTCAAACAACAACAACTTTGAACAATTCCTTTTTTTACTCTCAATTTTATATGATTTTAAAATGTTGGCAAACTTCAAAAAAACATTATGGCCAACGATTTCAGAGAACGGTTTTACCATGATACAAATATCTAAAGGTAGTTTCACTTCTTCTGCTTAACCGCCATTGCTCCCATTTGACGTAAACTGTGCTTTTGACGTTGTCTTTTAAATTGAAGCTACCATATTTTTTGAAGAAACTAAACAGTGGTTTTTTACTTCAAAAAAAAATTATTCCAAAAGGGCTTATATTCAATACCCTCTATCTGCAAAACCTTAATTTTTCAGGAGAAAAAAACAGTTTTGACAGCTATTTTTAAAAGTGTTAATAATTTTAAGTACCCACGCATGTCTTAAAAATTCACGCTATATATTAAAACTAGGATTTTACTTTTAGTTCATTTTATTTTAGTTTAAAGATCAGATAGAGGTTATTGCAATTTAAATTGTAACTATTTATATAAATTAAATTAAATTTAATTTAATAAAATTTTTTTTATTTTGGTTACTTTTTTATAAAAATATAGTTAACAAACCCCGCGTAAAAACCCGTTTTATAAAAAAGTAACAAAAAAGAAATATTAATTGTTAAAACTTGTCAAATATAGTACGGCTATAATTCGATGTTGCCAAATTCCCATTTTCAAAAAAAAAAATGCATAAGTAGTACATATAATATAAACAATTAGGGTGCTCACAGTTCTATATTATCTACTGTGTTAATTTTGTCACCTGGTAACTTTAAAACATTTTACCATGTGGTAACTTTGTTTGTTGTTGGTTCCCTTACCAATTAGAGATAACACTTTGTCTAATTTTTTTGTTTTGTGTTAAACTGGCATCTCTGATCAGTTAATTATTCGCGCTAAAAAAATGGAAAGTGAAGCAGAAAAACATAGGCTGGGCGCAATTTGAAAGATTTTTAAATATGTATCTGACTATATTTGTTTTATTGACAATTTGAAACACATGTGTGACTTTAAACTTAACTTTAAAAGTAAACTCTGAATACCCTAAATATGTATATTTCCTCAAACAAAGACTATCGATAGTGGCCAACGGCCATTGGATAGTGCAAAAAATAGAACCATTCGATAATATCGATAGTACCATCGGCATATGTAGCACCTTGCCCGCTTTCTCGACGGAGTATGATGCACCATGCGTAGCTGCGATGATTATGTGCTTCCTACAGTTGTTGTGGTGGTGGTGGAATGGCACAAATTTGATTTACCAGCGTCAAGGCAGACTCACTTCTCGGCGTGTGTTCCCGATGCTCCACAACAGTTTGCTTAATGCGCTCGAGCAAAAAAAACAGTCAAAGTGTCAAAGAGTCGTAATACCGCAAATACAACAGCACCTGAAACACCCCCAAATAGAAAAAATTTATGGTTTATATCAAAAGTAAACCCTGTAAAATATACTACCTGGAGTCATCCGAAGTGAGGAACCTGCTTGCCGTACACAGTTCGGTTCTTCCAAAGAATATTGCATGATCTTGTCTTTCGACCACCAGACAAAACATGACAGCAGAATATAATATTCATCTTCAATGAAATCAACTTCGCTCTCACTGCTGGCGTAGCTATAATTCACGGAAGCTATAATCCCAAAAGATCTAGGGAACTAAAAACTCTTCAAAAGGTTAACCTGAAATTTTTAACAGGTATGCTGCAGATTGCGATCTCACATGCATACCCTGGGGATTAGTGCAGACGACCTGTATCGGCACTGTGATATAACACCAGAAACCCCACGGCATCTCTTAAGCTGAGATCCCACGATTGCCGCAATACACCAATTATTTCCTCAATTTATGCCCCAATCGTGTGATTTCACAATAAATTGACTCATGCGGCAATAGAGGCCGATATTGTGCTTACAATGCCCAATCAAATACAACTCACTTGCGGCAATCGTGTGATAGCTCGATTGGCAATCATGGGGCAATGAAAATTTCAAAATTGCGGCAATATTTATTGTGTTCTTGTGCGGCAATTGAAGTGAGCAATACACAACAATATTTAGGCTGTTTATTAATAATTTACTTTTTTGCTTCCTTATGTGTCCAAAAATCACTGAAATCAATATCCTTGTTTTAGGAAGCAACATAACTTTTAATTTTATTTAATTTGTATTCAAATCTTCTTTGCTGCGATATATACCACCACAAGCAAAACTCATACGAGAAGAATACGAAAGGTATTTTATGTCGCCAATTGGCGAACTGGCATGACAGTATAAATTTATTAAAAAAAAAACTTAAAAGTTCAATACAGCCCACGACGAAATGGTAGAACCTCAACATTTTGACCAGTTTTGACTATTTTTCTTCTATTTGTTTAGTGTTCATTATTTTTCTATAGAAGTATAGCTCATTGTGTAACAAAAACCGCATAAATTGCAAGCTTTATACAAAAATTTTAAAAATTTCTTAAATTTTTTAACACAATTGCACGGTTTTTAATCTCGATTTCTAGAAAAAAAATTGTTATTCGGTTTTATAGCTCATTAAAATTTAGTACAATGAGGTGCAAGTTTGAAGTTGCTAAAAAATCCTGTCGATTTTTTATAATTTTTTTAGCTGGCGGTATATGCACTTTCTTCTATGCAAATTACTTTGTAAACTGCATAACAATTTTTTTTCTAGAAATCCAAATTAAAAACCATTGAATTGTTATCAAAAGTTTAAGAAATGTTTCTAATTGTTGTTTAAAGTTTGAAATTTTTATTTATGTGGTTTTTACTAAACAACGAGCTATGGATTTATAGAAAAAATTAACATTAAACAAACAGAAGAAAAAAGTCAAGACTGATTAAAATGTTCAGGTGTTATCTTTTGTTGCGAGCTGTACATATAATTATGAAATTTCATTCCAAACATAAATTATATAAATTCACAGCTTTCATTTCAACATACATAATTATTTTGTACCAATTTTACTTGTAATTAATAAAAAAGCCAAAATTAAAAAGAAAACTAAAATTAAAAAAAAAAACTCTTGTAACTTGAACTCCACATATATATCACGTTGTAGTTATCGTCGAGAAATAAAAAAAAACTGTACACTCAAACTTCTAAATAAATGCGTCAGTTTTCATTGGACTCAAGTGTTTACTTCTTTGCTTTCAAACAACAAATATGCATAAAATGAGCCCACAATATATAAATTAGATGCAATTTACTTTTTTTAAGAATACGCCATTTTTACACAACAAAGAACAAAACAGAATTTAGAAGTCAGCGCAACATCTAATTGTCACGATTGCCGCATGCTAGAACAATCGTGTGATAAGTTTGGGGCAATTATTGTCACTATATTGCTTTTCACCAACTTGCGGCAATCAAAATTGTATAAAAAGAGGTAACCGTGTGACTGTACAGAATTTGATTGGGACAATTTTTTTATTGTGCTCCAATACAGCACAATAAAAATTGTTCCAGATTGGTGCATTTGCGGCAATCGTGTGATCTCAGCTTTAGAATGCGATGCGGCGGTTGCGAGAAGAAGGCTAACACAACTGGGAAGGATGTGGCCAGAGGCTATGCATAGCACTCTCTACCTCCCTCGAAAATGCTTGGATTCATCAGAGCACTGGGACTGGTGTTATGTGAGCTCTCTAACAAATTTAATCTGAACGGTACTCCTAAATTATAAAATGAGAATTGAAGTCGGTTGTTTTTTTTTGGTTTTGATTAAAAATTACTTGTATCTATTGGTTTCATATTGCTTAAAACAAATGTAAATATTTTAATTTTTTTTTGCACGTTGCTAAAGAACCGTGGAATTCTATTTATTTTCGCCACAAAGCCTTTTTTCGTCAACTAAAATAAAGTGTGCATTTTGTTCCCTGCGAAAAAATGCAAGAGACAATTATTTTCGGAAGAAACCATAAAAAAATTTCGAACTATTTTATGCTTACGACAATTTCAAGTATTAAGTATGTATTTTACCTATGTATGTAAGTATATCACCTATTTTTGTTTATAAATCAGCCCATATTTCGAATTTTACTGCAGTAAATATTTCAATTTACATCACTTTATAAGCTATTATATGTACATATATTTAAAAGTAAATTCAATTGAATGCGGATTAAACAGATGTAAGTCTACATAATACTGGGTTGCGAAAATAAGTTTGCAATTAGCCCCTTAGATTGAAAGATAACTTTGAGAGGATTTTAGAGTCATTAAAAATATTCGTCCTTGGTGAGTCCAAATCGATTTTTCTTTATAACTATTTTCGCTATTACTCTCCTCATGTAAATACCTCATAACGTCGTTTAAAGTAAAACCCGCGTATCAAGATAATACAAATCCGCGTATGCGAGGCTGCATAAATTATTTTCTAGAGAGTAAAAACACTCATATTCTAAAATGGTTCTCATTTTTATAAAGCAATCACATTTCTGGCTAAAATATTTCAGGACGAGTGGATAAGAATTGAGCAAAGGGCTTGTGTGAGGAAATCCACATTTTGGCAGCAAATGTCAGTTACGCGGTTTTGCAGAATGACGATACACGGTTTTGTACTTTCAACGACGTTAATATTCNACGCCCAACTATCTAAAGTTTTAGAAAACTTTTACTGGTTTTGCGTTCTCGTACCCAAAAAACTTGCAAAGTAGGGGAAATTGAGAGAGCAAAATGTGAAAGAGAGCTGCAAATTTCCGCTGGAAAAATTTTTCCCAGCTAAAACTTGCAAGTAAGAAAATCAACTGATCAGAAACACATGTTTGTAAATAAACAAAAGAAAATATGGCCTTTTTGAGTTATTTATTGCAAATTTTATTATTAATGTTAGTATACAACGAAAAAGTGAGTAAATTTAGTAAGCACAACGTTTGTTGAGTTTATTTTTCGTTAATTTGCTATTAATCTCCAGTTTGCTTACTTTAGTGTGTGCTGACTATGGTTACCGTATGACATTTTTCGTTTGTACCATAATTTTCCTTTACATTTACCAAAATAGATTTAAATGCAGCATGCTGAAATGTTTTTTTGCTGAAGTTTTCGGTTTTGGTAAGTTGATTGCTGAAATGAAAATTTTATAATTTTAAAGCTACATCTGTAGCTATATCTATTAAATTTTTTCTTTTTTTGATCACTGATGCGTGTTTGGAGGAGATACTCTTGTTTTTGAATGCGTCACCATGTGATATCACAAATAATTATGAGAAAAATAACTTTTCACTCCGATATAATTAATTTGTATTTTAAAAAGGTTTTTCTTATCCAAAACTATTCAATTGTATAAAATGCCAAATCTGGAGAAAATGTACCAAGCAGAAAATAAATTGCCAAATTAATCACCAGTGGCAACTGTGCATTAATCAGCTGTTTCGAAGGTTGCAAGTTTTTGCAAATTTTGCGTTCTCGTACTTCTGTTGATATTTCTTCTTTTTGAGAACGAATGCTGCTAAATTCTCAGAACTTTTGCTGCTGGAGAATTTTGTCCTCTCAATACGAGTACACACCTATGAATATTTTATGAAGAGTAAGGCATTTCGGGTGTTTTTAGGACTCGCCAAGGCCGAAAATTTTTATGACCGTAAAATCCTTTTAAATAAGTTTTAAAAGTTGCAAAGTTTTTTCTATCGTAGCTGTCTAGTTGTCGCGTACTGGCCGCAACAAAGCTTCTTATATATATTCCTTCGTCTTACCCTTATTTCCTTTCACTCCAACCGAGAGGAGCGAAAACTACCGGCAACTAGTTGAGTAAATTAAAGCTCAGGTTGAAAAGCAAAACAGCTCCAGTCTCCATTAGGGGTGTTCGCACCAAAACGATACCGACCAATAGTAACAGGATAGGAACAGATGACGCGAAAACCCACAGTAGGGTCTTTTTCTCTTATCGCGGCACTTTTGTTGTCCGCCGAATGATGGAAATGGCAACGTCGATGGTGGTTGTTTGTGTGCGTGGTGGCGACCGCAAAAGCGCCCAATTCGTTTTAAGAATTAACGGGCCGGCGCCAATTGATCGGGCAACAACAAAACCAGCACTGAGGCCCGATGGTTTTGCGGACAGGCGCGTAGGTTGCGGCCCAACTTGTAGCTGCGCGCCGGGGCAGAACCAAGTGAGCATGGATCAGGGAAACATCCCTATTGTATGCGAATTTGTTTATTCTGAAGTGTTTAATTTACATATATAGTTATTTAGTACTAGACGCGGTACAGTGGTTTTTTTTTTGGTGATTTTGCGTAAGTGCCAGTAGAGACACTTAGACTGCGGGCGAGCAGGCAAAATAAGAAGCCAGTCGAGGCGCTAGATAAAGTAGTTGGCAGTGTTGGTATCGGATTTGGGCGGCGTAGCCCTGCAGGAGCACCCAGTAGTCGACGTACACCCCGACCACAGCATAAGTATCCTCTGTGTTTTTGCCTGTATTTGGCTAGTAGAGTTGTCGGTAGTTTTCCCCTATTGTATTCCCTATCCTTTCCTTTTTCAATTCAATTCAATTAAATTTTATTACTGCTTAAAAGAGCCTAGGGCTCTTGGAGCAGGAGGGCTCCTAAGATATTTCTCTACGTTTACATTCGAAATTACAATTTAAAGTGTTTTATGGATTAACTTCTAAGAGGTAAAACAAATGACTCATTAATTATAAATGATTTCAATTTTAAGCTATTAGCTATATAATAATAAAGTAATTTAATTGAACGGTTATCTGTGAGGTCGCATAAGAAATTTGATGGTGTACCATTTACAATCAGGTGATTTAAGTAATGCTCACGATAATCCGAATATATGGGACATTCAAACAGAAAATGTTGCAAAGACTCTAGCTTGTTTAGGTTGCATATAGTACAATAATTATTTTGATTAAATCTATAAATTTGGCCGCCAATGCAAAAGCGCAGCGAATGTTTCGTTGATAACCGGAGCTGTGCGAAAACTCTGGAATTATGGAATTGGCTTTTTGTAAATAGGTAGCATGCCGCTTATCTTCGAGGGATCTTAGTATTTTAAACGACATTGAAGACGACTGTGAGCATGCGAGAATGTCCTGAAATTTTAGATGTCTGTCAAAACGTTCAAACACCAGCGTTTTTGAATTTTTCCACGTTTCTGCATTTAGACACTCCCACAAGTGCGTTAGATTTACTTGCTGTAGTAAGACATTGAATTGTGCTACCAAATTGTAGTTCGCGTCCATACTCGAGGTAAGAAATAGGTGAACCAGTCTATAGAAACAAATTTTGGCATCCCGCACCCATAGCCCAGTCACTTGGTGGGTTAAAGTTACCCCCGGCAGATTGGGTGGTATTGCGAGTGGGTTCGTAATCTTTTGGTTGGACCTCACCTCCGGTGCACCAACAAACAAGGTTTTGTTATTGGCGTTTTTGACTCTTTATTACAGTTTGTTTTGTCATATAGTACTTTTGGTTGCCTTTGAATATTGAGTGATTTGTTCCATAGTTTTTGGGCTCACCCTAATAGTCATATTTGTAGGTAGTTTGCTACTTGTTAATAGTTGGTGCCGTTCCCTCATACAATGTTGTTATCCAAATTCCAGTTGCCCTAAGTATTTTGTATATTGCCCTGTTGTTCCCCCTCAAGCAATCCCGCCGTCTCCACTGAGTCAGCCGGTTGCAATTTTTTTGACACTTCCTTTTTGTGCGTATATATGTTTATTTGGTTGGCCCTTGTGTATTGTTGTTGTTGGGCACTGGTAAGTGCACTTGCTTTGGTACATTAGGTAGGTCGACTTTTGATAGCAAAAAGTATGGTGACATAGTGTACATTATACATTAGGGGTATTCTCGAAGTCTTGCACGATGCACGGATTGCACGAAATGCAAAAATACTATTCCAAATTTCGAAGAGTACGAGAACACCCCATTGCAAAGTGGTAGCATGCATGGGGAGCAAGCAGCGAAATTATGTATCAAATACAATAACAAGAGACAGCAAAAAAAAATTAAGTGAGCGAGATGAGAGGAATGAGAGAAATATGTAGCAATTCCAACAACAAAACAACTAGCACAGGGTCGCTATTATCTTGCTATGCTATTTTGCAAAATATATACATGGGTTTCGACGTTGCATATTTTGCAGCGATAGGAAATGTTGTTTCCCATGAATTTTCTTGTTGTGTGTTTGCAATTTATGCAATCCGTGCTACGTGCAATGGCTTTGCAAGATTTGGAGAATACCCCTATTGTGTACGTGTGCTCGGGCTATAGGTTAGGTATCGCTGTCTGCCGGGATGTAATTGCCGGACAGAATGTCTTACCTGATAAATACAGGCGTCTAATACTATAATAAGTAAAATATTAAAATTTCTCTTTTGTTAAAATACTTTTGAATTTTTTATTTTTTTAACATATCCAAAAGTGTCTGCTATGATTTCAAAACCCCCAAAATTATCTGCCATTATTATTTTCGAGTAATAATAACATTGAATGTCAAAATACTTAAATGTCAGACTTATTAAAGTACTTTCGAAATTGGTCTGAATTTTCTACCTTTGCGACCTGCGTGACGCCGTATGGACCGCTGCCGGGCTTAGTTAGTGGCCCTTCCAAGTAGAGAAGGTATTAAGGCTCGACTGAACAAAATTTGAGCTTTAGTAAATTACATGAAGTATGCTGTTCACTGGCTCTTAGACTATCAGTAGTTGAGTTTGGTAACACCTCCATAATCCTCTATCGGTCTGTACCCGATATATCTACTTGCCCAACGTTTGCTGTATTTGGCCTTCAAGCCCTGCATAGTTTCGCGCCCAAATTTTCGCGCCGATAAAAAATTTACTTCCAGATTTTGGATGTTGAACAGGCTATGGGAACATTGCAGCGAGGATCGTTCGAGGTTGACGCCCATGAAGTAGCTCTGCCGGTTATTGACCGAGTACGGGGTTAGGTGTGGTTCGGTACGTGGCAAAATATTTGTACAAAGCACGCTCGGTGTGGTGCTCTGTCTTTATAATTTTCGTAAAAGCTTCTTTAAAACTCCGTACGAACCTTTCTGCTAACCCGTTGGAGGCAAGATGAAATGGTGCAGTTGTTAGGTGTTGAATAGAATTTCGTTTGCAAAACTGTTGAAAGTCTTGGGAGGTAAATTGCGTTACATTATATGTTACAATGGTGCACGGAAGCCCTTCGACGGATATGATTCGCTGGAGTGCTGCTATTGTCGTTGGTGTAGTAGCTGCATATAACTCAACAACATTCGGAAACTCTAAATAGGAATCTACAATAATCAACCACATATGATTATAAAATGGCCCGCGAAGTCAAATGTATTCGCTCCCATGGATGTGTGGCTTCCGGCCAAGGAGAAAAAATCGCACTTTGGAAGTGCAGCAGTCGCTTGACAGATGGAGCAGTTGTCGTATATTCCAAAAAAATTTTGTTCGATACCGGGAAACCAGACGTAGTCCATCATGGAGCATCGTCAATACCCTGCTTTGAAGTTTTTTTAGGTATTATTACTCTTATGTATTCGGTATGTAGCAATAACACCCCATTCTGTATTGATAAATAAAGGTTTCGATTAAAATACGGCTCAAGATTTGTCTCAAGCGAACGTTGAGGCCAGCCCTAAAATACATATTTTCATCGGCTTCTGGTTTTTGTTTAATAAGTTGTTCATTTATTGAAAATTGGATTACCCCGGCTTGGTCTTTTACATCAATCCTAAACAAGCTGTTCTCCTCCTCGTGAAAAGCAGGATCTTCACCCGGTGGCATACGTGGGAGCGCATCAGCATTCGCGTTTTGGGATGACATTATGCCTGAAGTGTAATAGCCCAACATTGTACAAGGTGTAATGCCATCACCGGTAACCTTTTAGACGGGTGAAACAACGCGGTAAGCGCTTGATGATCTGTGACCAGCTCGAACTGTCTTCCGTAGAGATACTGGTGAAATTTGGTCATGCCGTATATTATAGCCAATGCCTCTTTTTCTATCTGCGAATAATTTGTTTGACTGCTGTTAAGTGTATTTGATGCGTACGCGATTGGTTTTCCCGAACCATTAGCGAAACAATGGGATAACACCGCACCAATACCCAATCTGGATGCGTCGACTGCGAGTAAAATAGGTAGTTTATCTTTATAATCAGTGGTGTCCAACAGAACTTGGACAAAGGGCTACTTTGAAACTATCGCTATAATACGCGGGCACCCCTAGCTTAACTTCAATCTTAACTGCGTTAACTCGTTTCACTCTTCTTATATTCAATGTATATATTCTACTAACTGATCCTTTTAAAATATTTATTTATTATTAAAGTTTATACAGTTAAGTTAAATTAATAACAGCGCATAATATTTTAATGAAGAACATTCATTTTATTGTAAACATATGTGCTGCAATTCGTACGATTTGAGATCGATGCGATCTGCAAAACCTTCTTCGGAGATTGATTAACAAAACGGCAAAATTTGGCCTGAATCGATAGATATGACGTAAGTTATGTGTTTCTCGCCGTTTTCATTTGAAATATTTATTACTTTCCCTAAAAATAATCAAAAATAGTTTGCAAATCGCACCGATTTCAAATCGTACGACTCGCAGCACATGCCCACTAAACTTAATATGATGCTTGAATCTTCATATTTTCAGATAACTTCTTAAAATCACTTCACCATACGAATGATCGTGCTCATACCATTGTCAAGGTTGAGTGTTTTTGCAATCAGATTTTCCTTCTTTTTCACTACGTTATATATATATATATCTTGTCCACGAGTACGACCTTCCAAAGTCAGATTGACTAAAAGTGCCTCCTTAGCAGAAAAATCAGAAAATACCACTCTGGTGAACACTAATAAGTGCGGAGAGTCTGAAACATCGGTCGACTCATCCATTTGTAAGGAAACCTAGTCACATTTCTTGAAATCGCTTTTTATTTGGCCATGAATATCGTTTGGTAGGTCATCAGATGACGACACTTTTTTATTGCTGAGATTACGCTGTTTTTGTTTTGAAAATCCTGAAACAGAGATTCTGTCATGTCTAGCATAGAAAGATAAGAAGTGAATGAGTTCGTGAAAATTCAAAAATAAAAGCTTACTTATGTACCAAAAAAGCTTCCAATTGTTAAACTTTTCAATTCAATACAAAATATTCTGTTCATCTTATTGTTTGCGGGCGCCTCAAATTTAGGTCGCGCCCGTGAGCTACCGGCGCCCGCGAGCTACAGGTTGGACACTACTGGTTATAATGTACAAGTCGGAATGCTTCAATGACCAAATTCTTCAAGGATTGGAAGGCAGTTTCTTGTTCTTGCCCCCATTAAAAGACGGCATTATTTCTTCTCAATCTATTTGTTGGCACTGCGAGTGTTGAAAAATTATGTATGAACTTATTATAATAATTTAGGCTCTACAAATAGGCAAGAGCATCTCAACTCCCGATGGGAAGCTGAAACAGGTGCGCTCCGAGGAGCAATCCCCTCGTGACGCTGTCCCAAAGAAGCCTCGACAGGCTCATATGGGGCCAATGAAAGCTGCCTACAGTAAGGGGGCGAGTAGTGTCGAACTGGGCTTCATTCCCGTTGACCCCGTTAACAAACCACTTGGAGCAGAGCAACTGGCTCAGCTCCAAAAATCGTAATAGATGTCCTGATTGAGCGATCGGGGACTGATGTAAAGCCAGAGTTTGAGAAATGCGTCCCACGAGCTGGGTGGCTTCTCGTCGTCTGCTCGGACGCACAAACCGAGACATGGCTTCGGCTACACGCCGACCATATCAAGGCCAAGAGTGGTCTTGATATTTCACTCGTTGAGGAAAGTAGTTTCGCAACCCAGAACCATCTCTCAACGGCGTGCTGGAAGGTTTAACGAAGACAGGTGCAGAAGAAGTTTCTGCACTTGGTCATCGTAATTGGCCGCGATTCGATGGTAAAGTTTACTGCGGCTAAAAATAGCATCGCCTACAGATATGGCCACGTAAAATTGCTGTTGCGAGCTAAAGAGCAGCAACCGATAGAGGCGGAGGTCACCAAGCCTGCGGAGGAGGCCAGGGAAGCTGTTGCCGCGGCTGAACACGAGATGGACGGGCGGCGATCTACCAGTGGAGCCGCCAGGCATGCTTGCAGCTGGCTCAGCCATTACAGCAGAGACAGCAGCCGAGGTAAAAGCTCCTTAACCAATTCCGCAGACGGAGACCTGTGCTGGCAAGGCACCTTCGGGACAATGATCCAAATCACTGCCAGGCAACAGGCAAGCAACTGTGCTACCTGTTGCATCAACAGGGACTGGATCCTAGGCTTCGAGTGTGACTCGACAGCCCACGTTGATTGTCACCATTGGGCGATAAGAAGATGTGGGTTCCAAGCCAGTAAAACCCACCACTACCGTACGACCAAAACGGACCGGCGATGCCAGGGAAAAGGGGTACCGACGAGACAAAGAGGAGTGTCTCGTTAAAGCGTCGCTTCAGCGGAAGCAATGAGCACCTTAAGGATGCTACAGGCTAACCTACATCATGCCAAGGGGGCATCGGCCACAATTGATAGGTTGGCCAGCGAACACAAATTCGCAATAGGTCTGCTGCAAAAACCTTTGTTTAGCCATACTTCACCTTAACAAACTCCAAAGATTGGCATGTCTATCCGTCATTGGATCTATAAACACGTGTTCAACTGCTCTTGCACCGAATAGGAGCGATCACAGAGTCAGAATGCCGGCTCTGCCTCGAGGCTGATGAATCTTCGGAGCATATTCTCTGTCACTGTCCGGCTTTAGCCAGACAAAGACTGATTTATTTTAAATCTTCGATGGTCGAACCCTGTTATTAGGAATTCGTCTACCAATGCCCTTTTAGGATTCATTAGGGAAGCCGAAGGTATCTTGGCCACATTGGGTTAGGGACTCCTTTAAAGAGATACAAAAGATCTTTTAGGTCGCGGTGTCTCTGGTTCTAGTACACCCAGAAAATTAACTAACTAACTATTATAATAATTTACTTTACCGATAAATGCTTCGATTTCTTGCAAGTTTTTCGGTCTAGGCATGCGTTTGATCGCGTCCACACATTTCTCTGATGGTTTGATGCCAAAAGGCATTCTTTGAAATTGGAGCAAACCAATAAACGCTTTGACATTTCGGTCAACTCGATTTGCAAATATGCCTCACTTAAGTCGATTTTCGTAAAATACTGGCCACCTTGTAGTTTATGATAAAGCTCTTCAATGCGAGGAATCGGGTACCGGTCGATTTCGATTTGAGAATTAACACCCACTTTAAAATCAGCATAGATTCTTAGCTTCCCGTTTGGCTTTTTCAAAATATATCAGCATACTGCTGGGTGTATTCTTTTAGAGAAGTGGTCAATGCGTTCGACGATGCCTGGCCGTGAATAGCAGAGATGACTTCGTTTTCGTTTTGATCATTATTATATAATTTGAAATTCAATGCTCCAAACCAATCCATACCGAGAATGTTGGATGCCTTATGTGAATCCACGACGAGCAATGTCATTTGTTTGACCATACCCTTCCACTCAACGTTTACTTTAATAGCGCCCTTCACGTCAATCAAATCTCCTCGTAAGCTCTCAATACTTTGTTGGTAGCTTCGCACTTTGGCTTTCCCAGTAGTGAATATGTCTGCAGTCCAATTAGCGAACATGATGCACCCGTATCAACTTGAAACTGCATTTTTTTCTCATTAAGCACAATATCTATTAAAATTTTGTCAGACTTGCTATTATAATCAGTAGATAACTTAACATCACAATCGTTTTCTTCGGAAATAAGATCCAGCCACTCAATATTCTTGAATGTGAACTTGTCAATGGTGCTAATATTTTCCTCGCGTTTTTTTTTTGTGAACTCTTTCGCTGCTTGTTCGTGGGCGCTGCCGCCGCTCGGCATGCGGCTCTAATATGGTCACTCTTTTGACTCAAGCGACACTTGGTTTCGTTTAGATAATGATAACACTGTGTCCTATGGTGAGCGATACCGCAGGCCGGACAGGATTTGGCTACTGCTGATTTATTTCCAGACTTACTGCGCTCTTTTTGGTTTGTTTGTTGTTATTTCCATGCATGTTTTAACAGTTGCTTCGCACATAGTTGCAATTTGTAAGACTTCATCCAGGGTTGGATTCGGCTTTTGTAGTGCGGTGCTCCAAACTTTATCGTGAGGAGCGTGCATGATAATCATGTCTCGTATGCTATTATCAGTGAATGTTTCATGGCAGTTTTCTCTTGTGCACTCGAATATACACTCTTTCGCTGCCCCTCGAAGTTCTGCAACTCAGTCCGCGTAATTTTGATTCGGCTTCATCCGCACAGAGTAAAATTTATATCGAGCTGCCAGTACATGCTGCTTTTCCGGAAAGTGGTGGTAGAACTTTGCCGCATCAATGAAAGATTTCTGGGCGATGTCGTTATCGCAAAGCTTTTGCAACAACTTGCCTTGGTGTCAATCCATGAAGGGAAACGTGCGCGCCTTAATTTTTCATCGGATACTCCATTTGCGACGAAATGGTGTTCCATCTGCTGAACATAAATCTACCACTTTTCTACACTTTTATCAAACTTCCTGAAGTTCGGGATGCCTTTTATGTGAGTCTCATTATTGAAGATTTGATGTATAGTTGCAACATTTTGTTCGAGAACTTTCGTTAGAAAATCTTTGTTTGTTTCTTGAAATTGCCTTAGAAGTGCTTAATATGGCAGTTCCGATTATTAAGGAATTCACGGTACTTTTACTGATTAAAGTATTAAAATATCCAAATAGCGAAAACATTAGACTCATAGGCAATATTAAGATGTCATTACAGGAAGTTCTGCGAATAAGACACGAGGTAATGTAAAAACCAGTATGGCCCGGATAACTTTAACGTGTTACCTGACCTCTATTGCACAATAGTATTACCAGATTTCTTACACAAACCGTACATATTTAAAAACGGAAAAATTTATAATAAAATTTGAAGGACTTTGGATATTGGGTATGGTAGCGCGAAATGTCACAATCTGCTTAATATTCATGTTGTTAATATGGCGACGAAAAAGTGAGAATGGAACTACTTTCTTTTTTGTATCATGTGCTATACATAGGAAAAAAATAGGCGCATTCGTTTCGCCACTTCTCTGCTCGCTATGTTAGAGCTCTGCTCGCTTGTCAGAAAATTTGTATGTGAAAGCAACAACAAAGTTAGCTAGCACTGACGAGCATGGTGACACCTCATAAAACTGGTATAACAGCTTCCCTCAGTGCTACCAAGTTTATTTTCTAATTTTAGACAAGTTTTTTTACTGCCAAACATGACAATTTCAAATTTAACATTTTTGAAACAGCAAACAGAATTTAAAATCAAAAATGGCAACAGAAGATAAATCGTAAATATTTAGTTTTTGTTTTTAAATAATTTAATATAAGAAATTAATAAGCATTTTTTAAAGGAAACGCAAGGTGTGGACAGTGGTCGAAACCAAAGGTTTGCTGAAGTGCTACTTGGCCCGGAAGGAGGAGTTTCTTCACACTAGGAAAAAAAGAAATGCCTATGCTCATGTTTTGGAAGACATGGTAGCACAAGGCTTCACAGTAAGTTGAATGAGTGTTTTTAATTTGTGTTTTTTTAATTTGTTTTATTGTTATATAGGACCCTTCCACAACCCCGGTTGCATTAGAAGGCAAAATGCGGACTTTGTTGTCTGCCTTCAAGTGCGCGAAGGACAACGCTGTAAGAACTGGAGATACTCCATGTATTGCCTCTTATATGGAGGAGATGGAGATTTTCGGCAATAGCGCTCTGGTTGCCAATAAGCCAACCTAATGCGGGCACTGTACAAGCACAAGCGCTGGTAGTATCTCCTTCGGAACCAGCAGCAACTCAACAGCTATTATCCTCCCACCTTTCAGCAGCACCAATATATCACGCACCATTCTAAAGGCAAGGAGTATCCCCATCGCCAGCAACATCACACCGTCCCGCTTCCACAAAGCAGATATCCCACAACTTAAAAGTGGCCAACATCATCTCACTGCTCCTCACCATCCTTACATCTCAATTACAAATAAAAGCCATTTCTTACTAAAGTTAGTAGCTCGTTATCCATTTTTCGTTGTAAATATAAATTTAATCAAAATTTTTTAAATATTAAATATTTTTTCCCCGATTTGTTTTCATTATGAACTGTCAAATAACTTAGTTGTGTCAAGCAACTCATTAAGTGCTTCCAAACAAATGTAACTTTTGAAATCTCTTTTTCAGTGCTGCTAACGTATGTTTATCTATGCCAGTTGTTTAATCGATTCGCCACTCGCTAACGGATGCCGAAACGAATACGGCTAATATATTTTTATTGTTGTCAACGCACACTTTATAACAAATAGGGATGAATCGATACAAGTAAATCAAAGTATATACTCGATACTTTTCTCAATTTACCAAGTATTTTTGTACTCGATTATTTTTACTGCGATCGAAGTAGGTATCAAAAAAAAAGTACTTGTATCGGAAGCACAAAACTTATTATGCTTCAGCATCTTATTTGAAAGCAACCCATTAGAGGAATGGGAAGATATACGCACTACATTTCCGCAGCTATATAAGTAAGCCCGTCTATACCTAACGTTTGTTGGGTCATCTGTCCCTCGCGAGAGGCCTTTCTCAAAAACAGGTACAACTATATCAAAATCTCGATACCGCCTTTCAGGAAAACACAGGAAATATAACAAAAAAGGAGTTCTTTTCTTAAACTTATTTTAAAGGAAAAAACTTTATATATTAATCTTGTAAAAATGTATTATATTGTTTTTTAAATAAAATACTATGCAAAAACAATTGTTGTCTTAAATTTTCGTATGAATAAAATTACAGTTTGAAAAACTAAAACCTCGCTATTATAATTTCCATTCGGACTGTCATCAGGTATGTAACTTGAGAATAGAAATCGCTGCATCTTTTAGGCGCATCAATATTACATAGTTACATCCCGAGCTAATAAAAGGGAGGTAAAAAATATTAAAAGATAAATAATCTTGTAAAAATTCATATTTTTTGTGAAAAAATACAATAACTTAGAAAAATATGCAAAATCGTATTTCTATGTACAAGTACTCGATATCTTTCCGATACTGAGTAGGTATCGATACCTTGTTTGATACGAGTACAAGTACCGATTTGAATAATACCTTGATGGTATCGATTTATCCGTAATAACAAACTAGGGATGTTGCGAATGTGGATTTTTAGACATCCGCGGATGCGAATATTTAACAGCTAACATCCGGATGTCTAGTATTTTTAAGAAACAACTAGAATATAGCATAATGGCGAGATCGTTGTTTAAACAGCGCTTACAAGTTAACCCAGATACATATGTCAGGTTTTTCTAAAGCCTTTTAAAAAGAACTAGAGTGCCAGTTACTGTCGAAATTCGACAGTTTTTCTAGTTTTAGAAGCCTTGGAGAGGGTTTTTAACTTAACACGTAGCAAAACTTATACAGTAAAAAATTAACTAACCGAAAAACCGTCTGCTTTGGAACTAAAACGTAACTAAAATTTTTTTATCTGAGAAGGTCTTTGGAAGACTTCGGCAGGACTTGGAATTGACCCGATACATTCAAGTTTATCGATAAATTTCAATGATTTGATACATATCGATAGTTCGATGAATTTCAAGAACACTAAAATCCGATAACTCAACAAAATTCGTTAACTCGACCAATTTCGATAACTGTGGAATTCGAGGGCTCGATAAATTTCGGTAATTCAAAAATGTAAATTCTGTGGATACCTTTATAAATTTTTACTTTTGACAGCTTCACATTTTTCGAAATCTATCTAATCATTTTGATAACTCGTTACACTCTGTTAACACGATAAAATTCGATAAGCAGTGATAAACCGATAAGCTTATATAACCTTGAATTTTCGATAAATCGATATATTTTGAAAATTCCATAAACTTCGATTCGTTGAACCAACCAATTTCAGTAGATCAATAATTATCGATAACTCTGTAAGTTGAAAGAACTCCATGCATTACGACACCTCGAAAAAATTCGTTAAGTCTATAAATGATGATAATTCAATAAATATCAACAACTTGATACCTTTCTTTAACTTGACAAATTTCGTTAATCCCACACGTTTTAATAGCTCGATAACTATCCGTAAATTTGGACAACTCAATAAACACTGATCAGTTTGAATAATTCGATACGTTGCGATAACTTAATAAGCATGGATAAATTTCGATAATTATAAACTTCGACGATTCGATAAATTTCAGTAACCTTTATGGCTGATTTTATTTCGATTCGATTTCAACTCTGTTACCCTAATTCTTATGTATTTCTCATTGTCTCCATTTTCGTCTTTATCTTCACTTTTGCCTTTTTTGTCTTCATCGTTATCACTTGTTTCTTCATCTTCATATTTATCTTTATTTCAAAGTTTAATTTCAAATACGAAGTAAAACAAAATGCGAAACAGCTTAAATTGAACAGGTTGCAAAAACAACCATACACAAATATGGAAATTTTTAAACGACGATTTTCAACCAATTTCGAAACTATAAAAACTCTCCTCATCTACAGAAAATTACCTTTCCAACGGTGTTTTTGGTTTTGAAATCGGTAACTTTACCTTGGTCTTCATCTTTGTTTTTATCTTTCACATCTTTGCTTATATCCTTTTCTTTTTCTATTCACGTAGATGAGATGAGGTGCGATGACGTGATAAGATGTGACGTGATTTTATGTGATGTGATAGGATGTCATGTCATGTGTTGTCATATCCTCTGATGTCATTTCATATGATGTCATATCATGTGATGCCACGTCATGTAATGCCATGTCATGTCATACGATGTCAAGTCACGTGATGTCATGCCATATAATGTGATGTCATATCATATCATGCCATGTCACGGGATATCGTGTGATGTGATATCAAATTATGTGATGTAACATCATGTGATGTCTCTTCATAATGCGATGTGATGTCACTTAATGTGATCACATTCCATGTTCCGATTATTATATCGATAACCCTGTTGATAACTGTGCCGATAAAAATACCGATAACAATATCCATAAACATATAGAAAAATACAACGATTGTAAAATCGATTAATTCATCGATAAATATAACAATCATCAGTATCGATTATTGTACATATCGTTAACAATATAAATGACTAAATCGATAACAAAATCAATTATTTAATCGATTATTATACCGATAACAATATCCATTATTGTATCGATAACAATATCGATTATTATATTGATTATTATATCGATTACAATAGCGGTTATTTAATCAATAACAGTATCGATAACAATATCGATTATTTTATCGATAGCAATATCGATTATTATATCGATAAAAATATCGAGTTTTATATCGATAACAATATCGATCTTCATCCTCATCCTTTTCTTCATATTTATCTTTATTTTTGCATATTCCTCTTCACCTTTACCTTAAAGTGTTTAAATTTACTTTGATCTTCGTTTTTGCCTGTACCTCTAGGCATCTTTGTTTTTGTTTTTATTCTCAAACCGCTAAACCGCTGAGAACCATTTCCATGTGCATTATTCCCCTTGAATTTGACAATTTACTCCCAACCAACCAACTGCCGCTAAAGAAGTTTACTTCATAAATTCAAGAAATATTCATACCCTTTCAGTTACCATAATTCTTATGTATCTGTCATTGTCTCCATTTTCGTCTTTATCTTCACTTTTGCCTTCTTTTTTTTGACTTCTTCGTTATCATTTATTTCTTCATCTTTATATTTATCTTTATTTCAAAGCTTAATTTCAAATGTGTAGTGAAACAACAGGCGAAACATGCCAAATTGAACATGTTGCAGCAACATCTATTCACAATTCGAAAATGTTTAAGCAACGGTTGTGGCCGTAATTTTCCACCAATTGTGAAACCATAAAAATTCTGCTCATCTACGGAAAAATGCCTTTCCAACGGTGTTCTTGGTTTTGATATCGGTTCGGTAGAATAGCCAAACGAACGGAGACAAAATTTATGTTAGCGTATTAATATATAGATTCTTCATTCTCATTCCTTTGGCAATTTCAGAATTTGGGGAATCTGTAACTTTATCAGCGTTTTTCGATTTTAGTTTTTGTAATTCATTTTTAGTACTTTCTTCTGCGGCTGGTTTGAAAAACTTGTGCTTATAACGAGCTATGTAAATAGGTCGATATGGAAAATAAATTATTATGTTTGAACAAAATTCTGTTTTAAAAGTCGTGGCTGCCAGCCGAATCGGATCAGAATATTTTTTTTTTTAAAGCACCCCGTTTTTGATAAGCATTTGAATCTCAGATAGATACGTAATTAAAGGTCAGACCTATAGCTTTTTAATTATTTGAGCATCGATTCTCTTTATAGCGAGACGTTGATCATATCTGCTGGAAATCCATATTGAAGAAGCTTACGCTTTGACTTTAAATAGCAAATAAGGGACAGTTTTACCACTGAAATTTTTAGCCAAGGATCCAATGTATATCCCTATGAAAAAATATTGCCCGACAAGTAAACAAAATTACTGTTTTTAAAATGTTTCCTAAAAATAAATTCCCCAAAGAGCCCCATTTGAAATCATTGAAACGAATATATGTAACATCAAAAGCAAATTACGAAAACTTGGTAAAGAATTACAGTTCATACTTTCTTCTTTTGTGTCTAGTAGTTTTTTTTAAGATTGGTCCAAAAAAATCATAAAAAGAAGGAAACAAATGCAGGTATTTAAAGCACAGAAAAAAAAAAAGTATTAAAAGGACTATGTTTTCTTTGACGTACGTCAAATGTCAAGTAGAAGTGGGAACTTGTATTACTGCCCCTTGATAGCGGGTTATATCGCTTAAGAAATAAAAGGGGAAATTCATCTAAACGTGTAAATGCCTCGTGACCATGCCAACCCCGTAAACTTACTTCATTGTTTATGGAAAATCGCTTTATTTACGCGGTTTACGCAATTACGAGGCATTTACGCGTTTCCATGAATACCCATAATATGTTTAAAGACATTTTTATCAAAGCTGATAAATATGACATTTGACCAATTTTGTTACACAAATACTCCCACGACCACAGGCCTAAATATTGGCTACAATTTGTCATTTTGTTTGCCATATATACGTTTCATCGGTGCACTTGCACAACATTCGCAAAAGCTCCGTATTGATTATTGCGAATGCGAATGTTAAAATTAATGCCGAAGCTCCGCGGTTGCGAATGCGAATATTCGCAACAAACCACTATCGATATCTCGGTACCAAAATTTCTTTTCAAAATAGTTGACCTGTGATATAATTCAACGTTGGAATTAGCGCATTCAATCCTCGGATCCCGAGATTTTTCAGGATTTTGACTTTATTACAATTTTAGTATTTTAAAAAATTAAACTGCACAGATTCATTGTCGCCACATGTGGTCTTACGTGAGGCATAATGCAGCTTATTACAAGAGTCCATAATTTAATGTTAAAACATTTTTATAGTATTCTTAAATATCCATATTAAAGTAAAAAAACGCTCATATTGGCAGAAAGTCAATTTCCACTAAACCATGCCAACAAAGTAAAATGGAGAACAAATCTGCCACACTGAAAATTTCTATTGTTTACAATTGCTACCAGATTTTTCGGTCTTACATAGTTCTTGCACAAAATGTTTGAACAAGTAAAGTTATTCTGGCAGGTTTTGAAATGACTCAAGTTCACTTTGAATCCAAATTTTGGTGTTCTGTATACGTATGTATATGGTTTTTCATGTCACACACAACATCACTTTCACTCTGTAAATAATAAATCACTAAAACTCTCAGCTTCCCAGAGCTGATTTCGGGACATAGAAAACTGCCCTGGATCCTAGGATTGAATACCCTGGGTAGAATACGATTAGATATCTCACATTTTTATCGATATTGAGAACTAAGTCCCCTTTTTGTACACAATGCCATCATTCTCTACAGTTTCTCTAATCGCCCTCTAGCCTTCGAATCCTTTTCTAGTCGTTATCTAACCTAAATGTTTGTTGGGTAACTGCTGAAGTGCTTAGGCCATAAGCATCGCGCCTTTAATCTCATATACAAAATAGGCTATACATACATATATGTATGTGCATACTTACTAAACTCCTTTAGCTTGTGTTAATACGTACTGTTTAGCCTTCTGATGACACCCACAGCATTGAATATTCGTGGTTGGTGCAACATTATGTTGTGTTTTATTATCCCAGTTATATTGGTCAGTTTTTGATAATCGCGTCCTGACGTCTTGATTTTTACTTTGCAAATTCTGGCTACTTTTATATTCATTGCCGTTAAGAGATCGTATTTTGTGTCCAGAAGTACCCCAGATAAAATCGTTTAAGTCCGGAAAGCACTCATCGAAATTAGAATTCGTACTTTTTACAGATCCAGAGGTACACTTATTTATAGATCTAAATGAATCAGAACCGACAGAAGCTCTCTCGTTGATTGCATTTCGTGCAGGAATATTGGTTGTATTTGTGGCGGTTTCGGTTTGTATATCAACTGCACACATAACTTCATCGAAACCGTCATTGAAAAAATTATCCAATGTCAAGTCGGGAACTACCGAACTTTCAATATCCATAGGAACTGAAGACTGATCAATTAATGTTTGTTCACTTGCTGCAGAAATTATAAGAAATTAGTAAGTAATTAAGTAAGTATTTTAGGAATGAATACACTATGCGACAGCCAATTTTACACACGAAAAAATCAATGTATTCAAAAACTGGGGGCCAAATATAGAAATCCTGCGTTTTTAGTTTTTTTGCCTGACGTCAGGATTTTTTTTAAAGTACTTTGAAACTTCTAGAATATGATTGAATACAAAAAGTTATTCAAAAGATTCGGTGCATTGTAGAATAACAATATGGGTATCAATTAAAAGGAAAAATTCTGTTACAGTTACAATATACATAAATGAAGATAGTGGAATCATGAATGCGCTCTAAAAGCACAAACTTACCGTATGATGTACGGTTTAAATACTTTGACTGCTTTGTATATAAGGGCGTAGCCAGCCTTTCACCTAGGGGGGCTGGAGTTTATATAGAGGGAAAAAATGTTTTTAATTAAATTTTTTTTGTGTATATGAATCGAATTTTTTGGGTTTAAAAAAGTATAAGTTTTCTGGTATCCTTTACAACGATACCAATTTTCTAAAAACCAGGTTGAAATTTTTTTGTTTAAAATATTTTTTTTTATAATAAAGGTATTTTTTTGTTTTTAAGTGGTTTTTCTCAAATTTTTATATATGAAGTATACAAATATGCATACCAGAAGAAAGGGGGTTTAATCGCCTTTACAATGATACCAAATCAGTACAAAATTGTTTGAATTATAAGGTTTTTAAGTTTTCGAAAACCCGACTTTTGACCCCTTATAGCACCTGTAATATAAGTTTGCACAAAAAAGTTATATACCATTTAAATAAGAGCAAAAGGCGGACTACGCCTATATTTTTAGTTTTATTGTTATTTACAAATCATAATAAAAAATAATTTTTTACCAAAGGTCCCGTTTCGAACTTCGAAGGCCCATATCTCGATTTCGGAAGCTAACTTCGAAAATCGGAGAAACAACTTTTTTACCTATGACTCAATCTCTGAAAAAAAATTGGTTTAGTCCAATACACAGCCGAGTGCTGTACAGTGTAATGATTCCAGTATCTTCATTTATGTATATACTAATAAAGTTAGAAGGACGAAATTCGAGGATGTCATAGTTTACATATTAGTCTTTGACATATATTTTTTACAAAAATAAATATTGGAAATTTTCAAGGTTATTCAAGGATAAAGTTTTAAAAGGACATTTTCAACACTTATTCGTCCTGATGCACCAAAAAACGAAATGTTTTTTCAATTCTACAGAATTTTTCCTTTTAATTGGTAGCCATATTGTTACTCTACAATGTACCAAATCTTTTTAATAACTTTTTTATTCAATCATATTCTAGAAATTTCAAAGTCCTTTAAAAAAAATCCTGACGTCAGAGAGAAAAACTAAAAACGCAGTTATACTATATTTGACTCCTAGTTTTGTGGATATATTGATTTTTTCGTGTGTTTTACAAATTCTTGGTTTTTGTCGCATGGTGTTAAGACATATGTATTACCGACTGTGAAGTACGTTCGAACGCTTTGGGTTGTGCTTTTAGTTTTCTTCTTAAGTGGCAGCTGTTTGGTTTCAGTATTTGATTTTGATTTGCTCATATTTCGATTTTCGTTTATATTTCTCGGACATTCTGACCCTCTAATGGTTTCACTATTTCTAAAAGCGGCGGATAAAGCAACACCAGCCGTAATAGTATTTGAATCTTGGGTGGCAGTTCCAACAATTCCACCAGTTCGCTTTACTTGATCAAGATTAATATTGAAATTATCTTGAAACTGTTGGTCACAGCGGAAGCATGTTTTGTACCAGCCAGAAGGTGTTTTAAACAAGGTTTTGTAGTACATAGACGCGAATTTTAATTTAATTAATTTTACATTCGGTCCACAACGCTGGCAAGTTTCCGATAAAACTTTTGGCTCTAAGCACTCTTCTGATAGCCAAATGGTGTTCTTACAATCAGGAAAATTCATGCAGCCTATATAATAGCTGTTTTGGTTTTTTTTCTGCCGCAACGATAACGGAGCTACTGAACATTTTGGACATTGAAATAGTTCTCTTGTTATATTACCCCCATCGCTCCTCTGGCTTTCGTTTGTCGCAGGAGTTTCATTTATTCTACAAAGACATACATACGTAATTATTCAGAGATATCCATGGAAAAGTAATTAGTTTGAAATTACCGTAAAGACATTTTATTATCCATGGCGGTGACCTTTTCTGTAATTTGCTTGTACGCTTCCAAATACTTTTGAATTTGTTCATTCAGTACCGTCTTAGGATTTTTTTTTCCAGTGCTAATATCTTTTAAATCCGACTCAAATGCTGCCCTCAACATGGGTTTGGCTAAAGCCAGATCCATTGCATCATAGCCCTCATATAGACCCATTCCTATAATACCCGGTACGAGACAACCTTTGTCAACCACTCCGATGTATCCTGCACACGTATACATTGACATTAGAAGAGCGAATAAAAACTTATCAAACGATACCTCTTTCTTTAATTGTGTTTATATGTTCAGCATGAGTTGCATCAGTTCCAATGCCATGTTTTTCCATCAAAGCTATCAAATCAGCCTCTGTCAAAAGTGGTGGCGCAGTAGTGGCACCTTCTTGCATTGATATTTCTGTAGGATCAAATAACTGCCCTGTTTATGAAAATTTCGTTTATTGTACATAGATATTTTCCCATTTAATTATATTATACTAATGTCCCTATTCTGCATGTTACCGAACGGTAAATTTAAATCACTTTAACCGCAATTCTAGTAACGATATCAACGTACATATCTGTGTTCGTATGGAATAGTAGCTTCCCAGCAAACACAGTTCCAAACGTTTGGGAAAAATGTGTTTCANTAATACCCAAAGAGCAAACAATGATTTCGATGAATTTTTCAAGCCCTTGTCTTTATTTCGGATATAATAATGGCATAAAACTATTACACACGGTGCAAGTGTTTAATAACATCATTTTTTCTCGCACTTGGAATAGTTTCTCGGTGATTCCGNCTATTCTGCATGTTACCGAACGGTAAATTTAAATCACTTTAACCGCAATTCTAGTAACGATATCAACGTACATATCTGTGTTCGTATGGAATAGTAGCTTCCCAGCAAACACAGTTCCAAACGTTTGGGAAAAATGTGTTTCATCATATCAAATGTTTTTCTCAAATGATTCTCAAATTGAAAACGAGGTTTAAATTTTACATTTGAAATTGATTTGAGGTTGATTTGAAGAAAGATGTCAAGTATCAAACGTTATAAAAATGCGCAGTTAAATCAAAAATTGTAAGAATAAAATTAAGATCAATTGAAAAAAAAAACAATAAATAGAAAAAATTTCAAAGAGAAAGCTCACAAATAGTGGATTTGATGTTTGTGCGGATTGAAAAAGCTGCAGCCCTTCAAGACGAATTTATTATAAATTACTTTATCTTAATTGTTTCTTTTGTTATGTACATACATATGTACATCGCGAAGAAAAAATAAATATGAAATATAGATTTCCTATTATACATTTTATTTCCACATTTGAAGTACATTTGATAAATAACCTTTGAAATTGATTTGAGAGGTAAGCAGATTCTCAAATGGAGATCAAACTCCCCTTTTTATTGAGAAAGCTGTAATTTTCAAATCAATATCAAATCATTTTCAAACGTTTGACATTTGATAAAGGCTTTGATTTCAAATCATTCTCAAATGTATATCAAACCTAATTGTTTGCTGGGTTACGTCGAAAGGCTGGCTTTAGTATATGCGCCATTCGCTTTATTCTTAAAATGACAAGAAATTTTTTGATTAGACTTAATAAGAATATTTTCTTGCTAGTATCGGAACTATTTCTTGAATATTTATTTGCCAAAAGTTCTTCAACGCCTCGGCGCCAGTGAGTCATTCGAAATCGTATGCTGCAAATAACGCATTATACTAAAGTCAGAATCCCGACATAAGCTACTACTCCATACGAACACGGAAATGTACATATATGTACATACACTAGGCATCATATAAAAGTATAAATGTCGCAGTTATTATTTTAGTACAGGTTTGTTAAAATAAATAAATATTAGTTCATATGATATTATTATATTTCCATAGGTATCTGAATAACAAAAACATAGTATATCCTTTATCAGAAATCGGACGAAAAATGGTAGATTTTTAATTTAAAAACAAGAGGGCATATCCATAGCCGAAATAAACTTATGTCAAAAAGATGCTACTATATTCAGAGTCGAGTTTGTTTTGATATGCCCTAATAATGATTCTAAAACAAAGGAATCGTCAACAGAAATTATAAACTCGCCAAAAAAAAACTCTGCTTTAGAACCAAATTTAGTAATTGGTATTTCCAGCTTTGCTTTAAAATACTACACGAACCCTTTTCTATACTAGTATATATTTTGAAAGCCGTTTTTTTTTGTGTGTTCGCAAAGCTCAAGAACGGCTGAGCCGATTTTCTGAAATTTCGGACACCTGTCGCACACGTCCCAAGGATGGTTAAGGGCTAAAAAAAAATTTCGATACCGTACAAAGGGGGCGTGGCACCTCCCGTACAAACCGAATTTTTCATCCTGCATATCTCTGGAAGTGTTCATGGTAGAGTTCTGGAACTTAGTATGGAGATATACGAAATCAATCGCATACTCTTGGAGAAAATTTGGAGGTATTGGAAAGGAGCGCGTGGCCCATACAAACCGAATTTTTCATACTGCATATCTCTGAACATGTTCACGGTAAAGTACTGGAACTTGGTATGGAAATATATAAAATCAATCGCATACTCTTCGAGAAAAATTGGAGCTATTGGTTAAGGGGGCGTGACACCTTCCATACAAACCGAATTTTTCATACTGCATATCTCTGGAAATGTTCATGTTAGAGGACTGGAGCTTAGTATGGAGATATATAAAATCAATCGCATACTCTTGGAGAAAAATTGGAGCTATTGGTTAAGGGGGCGTGACACCTTCCATACAAACCGAATTTTTCATACTGCATATCTCTGGAAATGTTCATGTTAGAGGACTGGAGCTTAGTATGGAGATATATAAAATCAATCGCATACTCTTGGAGAAAAATTGGAGCTATTGGAAAGGGGGCGTGGTACCTCTCATACAAACCGAATTTTTTATACTGCATATCTCTGGAAATGTTCATGATAGAGGACTGGAACTTAGTATGGAGATATATAAAATCAATCGCATACTCTTGGAGAGAGTTTCCTTATTCACGGGCGTCACCCCAGCAAAAAAAAATAAATAAATGCATATCCCTGGACATGTTCATGGTAGACTACTGGAACTTGGTATGGAGATATACAAAATCAATCGCATCCTCTTTGAAAAACAATTGGAGCTATTGGTTAAGGGGGCGTGGCACCTACCATACAAACCGAAATTTTCATGCTGCATATCTCTGGAAATGTTCATGGTAGAGTACCGGAACTTGGTATGGAGATATACAAAATCAATGGCATACTATTCGAGAACAATTGGAGCTACGGCGTGGCATCTCCCATACAAACCGAATTTTTTATACTGCATACCTCTGGAAGTGTTCATGGTAGAGTATTGGAACGTGGTATTGAGGTATATGAAATCAATCGCATACTCTTTGAGGAAAATTAGAGCCATTGGAAAAGAGGCCGTGGCACCTCCCAAACAAATCAAATTTTTCATACTGCATATGTGTAACGCAGCTTTTCACTTAATACGACTGTGTTTGTGTGAATGTGTATCCGCCGGATGTGAAAGCAGCTATAAGTTCTGTGAGCCACCCAAAGTGAAAGCCAAGGGTGTGAAACCTTGCTGACCAGGCGGTTCGATAAGGCAGTTCTGAGCATGTATGTATGTATATGTGTATGTGTTAGTTAACTACCATTTGGGTAGGAATTAAGCTTCCTTTTTCTTTTTACCTTCTCTTTATTTCATTATATTCTACCCAGTCACCTGTGACTATTGCCTTTTGGTATAACTTGAACTTTTCCTTATTGGTTTCAGTCAATTGTCTATCATACCATTTATTTCTAATTTTAACGCGAGTTTGTACCCTAGAAGTAAGTTTATTCATACTCGAAATCAAACTATGTTTAATATGCTCGAGCCTGTCATCAGGGCTGAGATTATTCAGGTCAGTAAAGTTGCATTGTCTCAAGAGGTGTACGAGGTTGTCCGGGCTGTATGCTTCCCAAGAAGTTATTTCTGACAGCTTATTGATAGGGCCTAGTTTTTTTTTTGTATTGCACCTAGACATTATAGTTTCGTGATCCGATATTTTGTGCTCCTCGGCTTTTTCCCATACAACTTCTTTCGAGTTCGAGTACAACAAATCGATCAGTGTAAAATTAATTAACTGTCGCATTGCCTGTTGAGCGAAGATCTCATTGACTCTCTTGATATATGTCGATACAATGTTTAGGTTTATATTAAAATCTCCAATAATAACAGTATTTACCAGATTCTCGCATATTTCCGATAATATGGCTTCCAGATACATATGACAAAAAATCAGCATCGCTTGCGATAGGTGAGTGATAAACCACCCCGATTTTCCATTTGGTATCACAGTTTTCTAGCTGTATAACTATACACCATACATTTTTATCAATCGATCTATTTAATTTTATTTTAAAGTTTATTGTGTTTCGCAAGATTATTATTACACCGCCTGTATGTCTACTATGTGAGTCACACCTAATACACTGATATGTCGAAAACTTAATTTCTGAGTCATTTATTTCATCTGTTGTACATGTTTCAGAGCATATAACTATATCCGGATTAACAGTCTCAATAAGTCTTTCGAGTTCGGCTTGATTAGCTATTATACTATTTATTATAAGATACACACACTTTAAGTAGCTGTTACGCTTTTCCCTTATGCCTAATTGCTAGCATCCTACCCTTTGTTTTTCTAGTTTCAGTTTCCTAATATAGATATGACATTCACGACTAAATACGTTGTGCTCCACATCCAGATTCAGCCCTAACTCTTTAACAGTATCACAATAATTGTCACAAAGTTGTTTTTGGTCACTCTCAGTGCAACTCTCAGACTTGTGCTCTCCCATGCATTTGCTACACCTAAGCTTTTTGTTACAATTGTTAGAGCTATGGTTGAAGCCCAGACACTTGTAGCATCTTCTTACAGTTTGCCCATCATAGACGGGGCAACGATCCAACCCAATATTAACTCTCTTTGACTCCAATACTTGCAGGAAGAATTTATGCTCGATTTCTATTATTGCACTGAATGAAAGCCATGACTCACAACTACGCCCGGACTTAAATATTTTTACACACCTCAAACTTGCATAATTTAAATAGCTATTCTGACCTTTTATCTTATTTATAATCTCCGTCTCAGAGTACTCAGCGTTTATGTGCGCTACCAAAATTTTAGGCTTATTAACTTTTGGTTCGGTGACATCATACACATCTTTATTTAAATTGTCTGCTAGAGCAGATTTTGTTTTGTCCTTATCTGCAACGCTATTTGCGGTTAATACCACTGCCCCATTGTTCTTATTAGACACTCTATCAATTTTCATATTGGATGCATTGATCTTATTAAGGTCCACCCTAGTCTTCTCAGCCGCTTGTTTATTTTTCGGTCTGACAATTATAGGAGGAATACGCTTCGCTAATTATTTCTTGTTTTTGTTTGCATAGCTCACTAGTGAATGAATCTACTCTTTCCATTTTCTCTTTGTTTACTTTACAAATCCCCTCTACTCTTTTTATAACCTGTAGTTTCTCCTGATTTGCCTTCTTTATACTATCAACCAACATTTTTACCTCCTTGCTGTGATTTTTTAACATTTTCTCTATATCTGTCTTCTGTTCTATAATATTCATCTTGTTAGCCTCAGCAATACCTATCATTTCTCTCAGAGCTTCATCCACATTAGCTATGTACATCATGCAGTTTTCGCACATGTAGCGCAAAAGCGGACAGTGCCTTTAGGCTGTAGTCATCAGCCGACGCACATGCCTGCGTTCTATGGTACACTTTCCCGCACACACCTTGACAACGTACACCCGACTCTCCTCTGACGCCTTTTCGCCATTTCGCGCATTCTGACATCTTTGCACTCACTCAGCAGCCGCTAAGTACGTTTGGATGAATATATGTACCTACGTATGTATGTACTAGGGATGTTGCGAATGTGGAATTTTAGACATCCGCGGATGCGAACTTTTACAGGAAATAGTGCTTTTTGCGTTCCCGTGCACTTCTGGATCTGTTCTCCTTTTACTCTCACTTGAGAGGGTAAAATTGTAGTTTGACAGTTCCACAGGTTTAAGTCCGAAGTTCAAAGGAACCGACTAACTATGTAGTGTTTGTTTGTTTTGACCGCAGCGCTGCTTGTACATACATAAATTTCGCTTTGGGCGCAGTGCTGCTTGTACATAAATTTCGCTTTGCCTGCATGTTAAATTAGTGGTGACATACCATAACGCCATAGCCATAACCATTGCCATAACCGTAACCACATTAACTATCATCGATTACACAGGTCAACAACGTTTTGTTCTAGGAAAGTGTAGGGTCATTTTCGAAGTAATTTTTTGCGTAGAATCCGAATCCGGGGTTTAAATTGCTCTATCACGTCAGGATTTTGAGATATCCTAACCTAAAAGTGCAAAAACGCTGTTTTTGCCCATTTTTGAGGTTATGTAGCTACGCAGATTTTGCTCTTCATAAAAAAGTAAACGTGGTATTTTAAAGTATAAGTCTTCCTCTTTTAAATGCCGTTGAGTTTGCT